>NC_056748.1:525552776-525695276 GCF_019279795.1 Protopterus annectens
TTGGTCTGTCATAATTTCCGGAGAAGGATGCCTTTTCCTTTTAGGAGTGGGGGCCTGAGTACCTCGGTTAAGGGAGATGAGATCCTCCGCCATTTTAAGCATTTGAGCTTGGGGTGGGGGAGCAGTAGATGGTGGCTAGGAGCAGATTTCCTAGGAGTGGCCTGGTTTCTAGGCCTGAGAGAATCCATCAGCCTCTGAGAAGTGGTAGTCGGATGCGAAGGCATCATTTTTTGTCTAGATTCGGTAGTGCAAAAGGCCTCCTCAGAAGCCGGTGCCTGCGTCACGGCTCCGGACCCAACACAGGCAGAGACAGCCAAAGGCTCAGAAGCAAAAGCAGATTTCTGTGGCATACCGGACTCCGAAAGGGTCTCGGCACAGGCCTGCATAGACAGCGAGTCGGGCATTAGGCACTGTGAAAGCGCCTCACTGAAATCTGGAGAACTGACTACTTGCTTAGTAGTAGCATCGTCGGAAGGCTTAGCCTTCTGTGGCCTGCTTCTACCTTTATTTCTACATTTTTTCGGAATGTCCACAGATTGCTGGCTGACGGACGCCATATCGGAATTTGAAGACAGAACATGAAAATAATTGTCTACAAAAAGAGCTCTACGGCAAATGGTTTTCGCATTAAAGAGGGCACAGAACCGGCAATGAGGGATGTCGTGGTCTGGGCCTAAACAAGTGATGCAGTAAGAATGAAAGTCTCGGTGTGGGATCCGCTTTCCACAGGCGAGAAACTTTTTCGGACATCGGTTACTGCATGAAGAAAGGGTCTCCAACGGGGTACTTAGCTTTAGACATTTTCTGCTGAAATTCAACTTCTGGTAGCGACCGACTGGCACTCATGCGAACTGTTTCTGCTATGGGCTCCACTGCAAGAAAGACTGATAAAATGACATCGGATGCCTTGCTTTATAGCACTGACGGCCTGACATCAGACTACAGGCAATAGCAGCCAGCACAGGAAAACAATGACTCTAGTGTTCGGGCCGACCAAGGGCTACCACAGCAGGAATAGCCCATAGGTGATGACTGCAACAGTGAAACACGAAGACCATCAGATCAGCAGCAGAAGCGTTTAGGAGACTCCATTTGTAGGAGCTCATAATTGTTTTGAATACCACAGACTTGGGAACAATCATTTAAAATAATCCATTATGCGGGCAATGGTATCCTCAAAAAAACAGTTCTTTCAAAAGACAGTCTGCACATAAGGAATCCTCTCCCTCTGAACCACAGTCCAAGGTTGAAGGGATCTGGGAAGGGATCCTTTCTCTGAGTCTGGATACTAGTGAGGAATCAGACTTTTTATTTTATTTAACATTTATTAACTGGGAACATCCGACTAGAACAGAGCCTATTTTCAGCAGTAGCCCGGGGAGAAACGCTCCAGATGCATGTCTGTAGAATGTTTCCCTAGGCCTCTTGACTGGAGTGGAAGACCAACGAGGAGCAGGAATAGAGACCCCTTGAGAAGACTTCAAGACCATCAAAGCATTTAATAAACCTGGAGTGAAATCCTGATATTCACACTGGAGTTCCTTCAAAAGAGGGGAAATAATGCTGCCTTGTTTCACTGCTCACTGCCAACTTTATACAACACGCTCATGAGGACTTGGAACCTAGCTACTCTTAATACCTTTACGAATCTCTCCTCACTAAAATCTGAGGAATTTGTCTTTTTATTACTGCTCACTGTCTAAGACTTTTCCCCATTACTGCTCAGCTCAGACCTTTTAACATAGCTCTCAAACTATCACAACTCTAATCTTCTTTCATTTACTGGCCTCTATTAGCTAAACGAAATTGTAACATATCACCAAACTATGTACTTAACGATTCTCCCTTTTCTATTCCATTTATATAACTGTACATACACTTTGTTTGTTGGATCTAAGTATATGTTGTTTGTAAGATTTTCTGTGCTTACTCATAAATTTAAATCATCATTTCTTTTATTTACCAGGTTTGTCTCACTGGATTTAGTTAAAAAAAAACTTTTCAGTGGAGGTCCAGAGAGAAAAGCTCCAACATATTACAAACATTTTTAATCATTCAGTAATATACATGTACAGACATTAAGTAATATACAACAATTACACACACATTGGCCAGTTAGATCACATTAATATGAAAATACGGGAAAAGTACAGTTTTGTACCTACCATAAATGTAGATGTTCGAGTGCTAATACAGCTGCAGTAATTACAGATGGGTTCTCTGCCGTCAGGCGGTCCTGTCGGCAATTCCAAAGTCTAGGTCGCTGGTTGTTTGCTTTTTCCTGTAGTGAAGGGGATATAAGACACAGCCACCATGTCTTCAGTTTCTTGCCCCAGATGTCAGTGAAAGATGGGTTTGGCCTAAGAGATACTCTATCCTTGTGGAATACCAAGTAAGGTGGTTTAACACATAGAGCCTGAAGCTCTGAATTGGAAGATTGAATAGAAGGCTTTCCTTATGATTGCTAAGGGCAGCGTCCAAAGGGTAAAACCTAATTTCTTTTCAGATCACGGGGCAGTTGGAATACTCGGGAAGCAAGCCTAAGAGTTAAGAACTTGTATAGCCTGCTCTGAAGGGCAGGAATTTTCTGCATGATTCTCTGACTGGGATGTGGAGGTAGGCATCTTTTAGGTCGAGTGTCACAAGCCAGACATTGTTTGTTAGCATTGACAGGAGCTGTTGCAAAGTTAGCATTTTGAATCTGGGGACCACCATGGAGGTGTTCAGTTTGGATAGATCCAGGATGGGGCACCAAGTGCACTCTTTTTGGGAACAAGGAATAGTCTGGAGTAAAAACCTTTTCCTGTTTGAATTGAAATGACAGGTTCTACTGCCCCCTGGAATATTAGAGTTTGGGGGGAGGTCTGGGTACCCTCTTGGAATTGGGAGTTCACTGAAAGAGAATCTGTATCCATGAGAAATGATTTTTAAGACCCATTGGTGCTTGGTTATAGAAACCCAATTGTCTTTGAAGAGGGTGAGCCTTTCTCCTAGTTTTTGATGAGTGAAGGGATGGCAGAGGGGGGAGGGAGAGTCATTGTGAGTGCTTGCCGTAAAAGCTTGGCTTAGAACTCCCTGTCTTAGAGACATTAGTGGTTCACTGTTTGCTTCTTTGCAGGCCCTGGGATAGGGGCCTAGTTGGCCTGTCGCTGCAGGCTTACCTTGGACCTGTCTGCTAGGTGCAGGGAAGGCCCAGTGCTTACAGGGAAAGTTCCTGTTAAATCTGGGAGGTTGAACTTGAAAGAAATCTTACTGTTTGTATAGATTCTGCTTTGTCTTCCATCTTTTTAAACACTACTGCTTTTTCCCCAAACAGGTGCGCCTTATCTAGGGGGTGCATCAATACGTTTAGACTTGACATGATCAGGGAGAGGTTATTACTTCAGCCATGCATGTATCCTAATAACAGATTCTGTCACTGCTGCCCTGCTAGAGGCTTCTAGGGCATCATATACACATTGTAATGAGTGTTTGGCCACTTGGGAAGCAGAGTGTAATAACTCTGCCAGCTCTTTTGAGTTGGCACAGTCAGGAGAGGTAGCAATCTTCTGTTTTAATTGTTACAAAGTGTGTTGTTGATATTTTAACATATGGAACTAACAGTTGAGTGCTCTGATAGCTAAGGTTGCAGAGGTGTAGACTTTCCTACCCCATCTGTCCAGAGCTCTGAAGTCTTTGTCAGAAGGAAGAGGATTCTTGGCAGAACTAGTCTTAGCTCCTTTGGGTCCCTGTGTAATGACCTTAGGCTCTGCAACAGGATTCCTACACAGGGATTTGTGAGACTCAGGTACTCTGCAGTGCCTGTCAGGTTTACTTGGAACAGGAGGCAGGGCATCAGGGGCTAAAGCTGGATTCATGGAAAACATCATCCCCCACTTCCAAAATAGGTGGGATGGCCAGGGGTCTGTGCTGAGGCAGGTAGAGAAACTCTCTAAGTCTGTTCTTAGACTGTGGGAAGTCTTGAGGTTCCCACTGAAAATGTTCTGAAGGAGTGAAGGGTTTCCCCAAATGAGAGGTCCTCTGCAAGGGAGGCAGAAGGAATGGACTCCTCTGCATCTGAATCCTCAAACAGTTAAGGGATGTTGTTCCTCTTCGAAAGCAGAATAATCAATCAGACTCCTCAGACTCTTGGTCTGTCATAATTTCCGGAGAAGGATGCCTTTTCCTTTTAGGATTGGGAGACTGAGTACCACGGATAAGAGAGATGAGATCCTCCGCCATTTTAAGCATTTGAGCTTGGGGTGGGGGAGCAGTAGATGGTGGCTAGGAGCAGATTTCCTAGGAGTGGCCTGGTTTCTAGGCCTGAGAGAATCCATCAGCCTCTGAGAAGTGGTAGTCGGATGCGAAGGCATCATTTTTTGTCTAGATTCGGTAGTGCGAAAGGCCTCCTCAGAAGCCGGTGCCTGCGTCACGGCTCCGGACCCAACACAGGCAGAGACAGCCAAAGGCTCAGAAGCAAAATCAGATTTCTGTGGCATACCGGACTCCGAAAGGGTCTCGGCACAGGCCTGCATAGACAGCGAGTCGGGCATTAGGCACTGTGAAAGCGCCTCACTGAAATCTGGAGAACTGACTACTTGCTTAGGGGTAGCGTCGTCGGAAGGCTTAGCCTTGTGTGGCCTGTTTCTACCTTTATTTCTACATTTTTTCGGAATGTCCACAGATTGCTGGCTGACGGACGCCATATCGGAATTTGAAGACAGAACATGAAAATAATTGTCTACAAAAAGAGCTCTATGGCAAATGGTTTTCACATTAAAGAGGGCACAGAACCGGCAATGAGGGATGTCGTGGTCTGGGCCTAAACAAGTGATGCAGTAAGAATGAAAGTCTCGGTGTGGGATCCGCTTTCCACAGGCGAGAAACTTTTTCGGACATCGGTTACTGCATGAAGAAAAGGTCTCCAACGGGGTTCTTAGCTTTAGAAGTTTTCTGCTGAAATTCAACTTCTGGTAGCGACTGACTGGCACTCATGCGAACTGCTTCTGCTATGGGCTCCACTGCAAGAAAGACTGATAAAATGACGTTGGGTGCCTTGCTTTATAGCACTGATGACCTGACATCAGACTACAGGCAATGGCAGCCGGCACACGAAAACAATGACTCTAGTGTTCGGGCCGACCAAGGGCTACCACAGTAGGAATAGCCCATAGGTGATGACTGCAACAGTGAAACACGAAGACCATCAGATCATCAGCAGAAGGGTTTAGGAGACTCCATCTGTAGGAGCTCATAATTGTTTTGAATACCACAGACTTGGGAACAATCTCATTTAAAATAATCCATTATGCAGGCAATGGTATCCTCAAAAAAAACAGTTCTTTCAAAAGACAGTCTGCACATAAGGAATCCTACTCCCTCTGAACCACAGTCCAAGGTTGAAGGGATCTGGGAAGGGATCCTTTCTCTGAGTCTGGATACTAGTGAGGAATCAGACTTTTTATTTTATTTAACATTTATTGACTGGGAACATCCGACTAGGACAGAGCCTATTTTCAGCAGTGGCCCGGGGAGAAACGCTCCAGATGCATGTCTGTAGAATGTTTCCCTAGGTCTCTTGACTGGAGTGGAAGACCAACGAGGAGCAGGAATAGAGACCCCTTGAGAAGACTTCAAGACCATCAAAGCATTTAATAAACCTGGAGTGAAATCCTGATATTCACACTGGAGATCCTTCAAAAGAGGGGAAATAATGCTGCCTTGTTTCCTTTTCTGTGGGACGTCAGAATGAAACACGCTCAGAGGATTGGAACCCTGAAGCGACTCTATAATAGTTGTAGGAATCTCCTCCCTCACTAAAATCTGAGGAATCCCCCTTGGTCTTTTGGGTATTATCAGCAGAGTTTTCCCCTTAATGTCAGCTACAGATGTTTGAAAAGCCTCAGAGGACATACGAGAAGCTATTCCATATACTGGCCTCTGATGGGGTCGCAGCAGAGGAATTTGAAACAAGCACCAAACAGTCTTCGGGGCTTTCATCACCCACAAGAGAAAGAGAGATCCAGGGGGAGGCTAGACAGCAGTTGGATTGGGCCTGACTTTTTTGGCCTTTTTTTGGCAAATGGTAGCCCTTAGGATGGGAAGATTCTGCCACATCACCTCAAGCAAACAACTTAAGATATTGGTTCTCCAAGTATATGGATAAAGAGGAGAGGTGACTACAGAGGGTATTAAGCACAAACACCTGGCAGACAGAACGCTGTGTACGATCATGGAAAGCACCCAAACAAAAAAAAAAAAAAAGACACTGGTCATGATGGTATTTATGGGGAATCTGCCTTCCACAGTGACATTTTCCCTTTCTGGATGACATAAACACAACAAATAAGAAAAGAGGAAGAGAAGAAACCTTAACCGGGCACATCTGAAAAAAAATGGCTTGGCAACCAGCACAGCAGAAGGGCATTCAGACTGGCAGCAAAGTTGTTCAAACATCACATTTATGCCTTATACCTTGTATGGGAAGCATATAGAAGACATACGCCACCTATAAGAACTAAAGGTTTTGGTATACTGGATAGACATTGGACTATTCTTGGCAGGAGATCCCTTAGGTAAATAATACTCCAGTACTGATATGGAAGGAAATCTGAAGAATGCACCTACAGTGAAACTGATTGCCTCCTCAGTCTATTATGTTTACAAGGTAAATTGGTTAGATAATGACATTAATTTAACATTTTTGGGTGATTCAATGAGTGAGGGCCTAATTTATTGATGAGAGAAATGGATTATGTGGTACAATCTGAATACTATGACAGTGAAAGTGGCTGTAAGTCTGAACAGGTCTGCCACAATGTGGCTCTCTCACCAAGTGAAACAAAGTAGTAAGCAGGCTCGAGGGCATACAAATGGAGCTGGATAAATTTGAATGGCTTGCTCGATGTATACATGAAGAGGCTAAGAATGTATATGGTTGATGAAGCAGAGAGTCTGAACAAGGTGGAAAGAACACTCAGGTAAAAAAGCAAATGTTATGTAATTTGTGGTAAGGCATCTGAGATAGTAATGTAGCTGCAGCAGATGAAGCACATTCAATGAGAATGGAAGACGAGGCAAGAAAGGAGAATTTAAGGTTAAATGGCCTTTTGGAAGGTGATAGAAAAATAAACGATGGAATATGCAAAAGGGAAAAAGATGGCAGAACTGTCTGGTTTTACAAGACTCCTAGGAACAGCACAAGTAAAACAGCTGATGCTGCCACTGTTATAATTTAGATGAGAAAAACAAGGCCAATTTTAATAGACTTATGAAAGTGAACAAACATTGTAGCAGTCCTGGCAGCCTGCAAGAAAGTTGGTCTGTGGCAGGGAGACCAATATTTTTGCGGCATGACTATTTTGAACTGGCACCAAAGCATCACTGTTGGTTTGTGGATGCAATACAAAAATCAAAATGGAAAATACAAAATTTAGAATGCAACTCCCAGCCATTTTGAAGGTATTTTGGAATAGGCTGAAAATTAAGAAAAACTGAAAATTTAAAACGCCATTCTTAGCCATTCTGAAGGTGTTCTGGAATAGCAACGTGCAGATTTCTGACAGTGAAGATGAAGCCATTGGTTGAAAAGTGAGCATATCATTGTAGTAACTAAAGTGCAAACTGAACTAAAACAGCTTGAATGCAAATGTCAATGACATTTCACCTAAAGCAGTACTTCCAACTGCATCGTACCTTTAACTTCAATATATTTGATCCACCTGATTAACTCACTTATCCTAAATTGTGATTCAGGTTATCACACCATTACTGCTCTAAACACCTCTTACCACACCATTACTGCTCACTGCTCTAAACCTTTATCACACCATTACTGCTCACTGCTCGAAACCTTTATCACATCATTAGTGCTCACTGCTCTAAACCTTTATCACACTATTACTGCTCACTGCTCTAAACCCTTAACACACCATTACTGCTCACTGCTCTAAACCTTTACCACACCATTACTGCTCACTACTCTAAACCTTTACCACACCATTACTGCTCACTACTCTAAACCTTTACCACACCATTACTGCTCACTACTCTAAACCTTTACCACACCATTACTGCTCACTACTCTAAACCTTTACCACACCATTACTGCTCACTACTCTAAACCTTTATCACACCATTACTGCTCACTGCTCTAAACCTTTATCACACCATTACTGTTCACTGCTCTAAACCTTTATCACACCATTACTGTTCACTGCTCTAAACCTTTACCACACCATTACTGCTCACTACTCTAAACCTTTACCACACCATTACTGCTCACTACTCTAAACCTTTATCACACCATTACTGCTCACTGCTCTAAACCTTTAACACACCATTACTGCTGACTGCTCTAAACCTTTATCACACCATTACTGCTCACTGCTCTAAACCTTCATCACACCATTACTGCTCACTGCTCTAAACCCTTAACACACCATTACTGCTCACTGCTCTAAACCCTTAACACACCATTACTGCTCACTGCTCTAAACCTTCATCACACCATTACTGCTCACTGCTCTAAACCCTTAACACACCATTACTGCTCACTGCTCTAAACCCTTAACACACCATTACTGCTCACTGCTCTAAACCCTTAACACACCATTACTGCTCACTGCTCTAAACCTTTATCACACCATTACTGCTCTAAACCTATCACACACTCTAATCCCTTCTTTCATCTTACTGCTCTCTATTAGCTTTTATAACCTAACAAGTGCTACCCATATCACCACCACTTATGTCTTCTACTTTAACTGTATTCTCCCTTTTCTATTCCTTTTATATAACTGTACATACACTTTGTTAGATCTAAGTATATGTTGTTTGTAAGACTTTTCTGTGCTTACTCAAATTTAAATCATTTCTTTTATTTACCAGGTTTGTCTCACTGGATTTAGTTAAAAAAAAACCTTTTCAGTGGAGGTCCAGAGAGAAAGGCTCCAACATATTACAAACATTTTTAATCATTCAGTAATATACATGTACAGACATTAAGTAATATACAACAATTACACACACATTGGCCAATTAGATCACATTAATATGAAAATACGGGAAACTATTACAGCATAAAAGACATTTATGCATTAGTACATGTTGCACATTGAACATTTTTTTAAGGAGTTTGTCAGATAATAGATTATGTGATCACTGCTTAGAAATTCAAAGAAATGGAGGTGTGGGAAAGAGCTAGGTAGGGTAGACAATGTTAATATTGTAGTTAAGAGGTGGGGTGTAAAGCAGGTTCAGAGACAATTACACAAATGGCTATAATAAGGTTTATATTAGAAAATAGAGGTGGGGATGAACAGTATCACAAAATAATGAACACAGCTGGGAGATGCTATTAAAACTATTCAGACATAGGCAAAGACTGAGGGGTATAGTATTCTGAAAGAAGGGAATCAGGTTCATAGGAAGTTACTAGGCTAATGGCCCTAGGGCCTTTACAAGCCTAGCCATGTTATACCTGTGTTCCCTAACTGACCTTGGTTTGATGGTCATTATTCGCAGAGTCAGCACAGACTGCTCCTGTCCATGAGGGATATAGGTGCCACCCCCTGGGTAAATTTATGGTCTCCCATTCAATTTTCTAGACTTGAGCTTGAACAGGGTCATTGAGTGAATTGGGAGTTTATTCCAGAAAAGTGGCAATCTCTGGGAGATCTCTCTCTCTCTCTTTCCAGCATGTTCTGTTAATGTCACAGGCTAGGTTGAGATCTCTGGAGTGAGTGACTTTTGTCCCATTTGATTTGAACATGTGCAGCATTTCCATTAGGGCCAGGTAAGAGACAGTTCTGTAGGCCAGTTATAAGCTGCCTATCAGCAGCCTGCAGAATACAGAGTACAGTGACAGGGTTTTCAGTCTTTCCATGTAATTCATGTTTTGGAGGCCCTGAATTTTCTTGGTGAAAAACCTCTGTGGTCTGTCCAGCTACTGCAGGTAAATGGTGAGGTACATTCAAAATGGAGCACTGCACTCTATTAGCGGTCTAATAAGGGTCAAGGGCAGAGAAGTTATAACATTCTTATTCTTGGATGCAATCCCCTTACTTATGAGATGCATGATGTAGAAGGCTTTTCCTACCACTGTGGACACATGATCGAAGTTTAGATTGCTATCAACCTATATTCTCAAATCTCATATCACTGGGTTTGAACTTGGGGGGTGCTGTCAATATTGCAATTTGCAGGGGATTCTTTGCCAAAGGGGATAATGTCCTTTTTTGCATTTAGTTTTGCCAAAGGGGATAATAATGCACTTTTTTGCATTTAGTTTTAGCCCGTGCCATTGGCACCAATCATTTGTCTGTGTTAGCCCATTTGTAAGATGTTAACATCGTTCGGGGACTCAACAACTGCGCTCAGTTTGCAATCACCATCGAAGTTGATAAGCCATAGACCATCTACTTTTGTCTGGACTTTTGAGAAATAAATTTCAAACAGTACAGGGCCCAGCAAACATCCTTGTGGTACGCCACTGGTAACTAGTCTACTGATAGAGGTGGAATCCCCAACTTTGACAGTCTGCATTCTGCTGGTGAGCTAGTTGGCTACCTATCTGGTAACATATGGATTAATCCCCAGCTGTGAGAGTTTCTCAATGACACCTGAGTGAGGGATTGTGTCAAAACCCAAGGCTTTGGTGACATTCTCAAAGATATTTACCAAGTTCAATAAGCATGATCTACCCTTAAAGTTGGACTGTGCCAGGTCAAGAGTTTGAAGGTTTCCTATGTCCTTGTTAAGATCCATGAGGATGCTTTCCATGGCCTTGCAGATAAGGCTGTTTAGGCTTATGGGTCTATAGTTCCCAGGATCAGCTGATGGACCCCCTTTGTGCAAGAGGATTACTGTTGCTGTTACCCACTCTGCTGGAACAAAGCCAGTGCTCAGGCTGAGGTTAATGAGTGCGCCAAGTGGTTCCTTTAGGTCTTGTTTTAGATTGTTTAGTAAGCAGCCTGGGATGTTTTCTGGTCCCATAGAGGCCATGTTTTGGCCTTGAAGAATGTGGATATGACCTGCTCTTTGTAAGATACTAGGTAGAGGACTGGTGTAAGGTATTCTTTGGGGTATGGCTGGTGGGGACAGGGGGATGAAGTATGTCCAATTCATGTCAGCTAGCAGGTTGGCAATTTCCATAGGTTCAGTACGAGAGGTACCATCCACTCGGCACATATTTTGGACACAGCTAAAGAATGCCTTATGATTATCCTTGGCTAGAGGTGCTAATTTAGCTTCGTAACTAGCTTCAGAGGATTTTACAAGATAACTGATTTGCTTGTTCAAGCTGTGGAGGGTATTCCTCTTCTGCTGAGCAAGTTCCCTTTTATTCTCATCAGTTTCTTCTTTTTGTTATACAGCCTATTTATACTTTAAGTCCACCAGGGTGGCCTGTTTTTTCAGGAGGACCTGGTTTTGATCTGCAGGTACAGCAGTCTAAACAGTTGTTTAGGTGGTTATACATGGCATTTGTGTACTCCTCTGTATAGGAGTCATTGTTAGCAGTGTTAGCGGGGGGGGGGGTTGAAACTTTTTATACCATCGCCTAGAAGGCTGTAGCTTGCTTTTGAGAAATGTTTCAGTTTTTTTGCTCCTGTGGGGAGTCAGGTCTAATCATTACTTTGAACGAGATAGTCTGACCTTTATGAGGGAGAGCAACACACAAGGAGTAGTACAGTGACCCCCCCCCCCCCATGTTGTTGAGTAGTATGTCTAGAATATTTGAACCCCTTGTGGGGGATGCAGACTAGCTGCTCCACTGCATTTTATTGACAAAGTCCAAGAACCTCAGGGTGAGCATGTCAGTGCTTATTTATATCACTCAGTCGATGGAAGGATGGTTGAAATCTTCAATGACCGAAGTGTTTGGCTGTACAGTGTGTGACTCTAGTCAAGTCGAGGTAGATGGTATGCTTCTCTTGGTTTATGGTGGGGGACCTGTAGCAATGATGTAGTAGGATGTTTTACCTATAAGTTAGTCAGACCTAGTGTAGCTCAAGAGAGTCATACTGTTTAATCAGTCTCAAGGTGTATTTGGCTTTAATAAAGATGGATACACCTCTACCTTTGGTTCTTTCACATTTGTTTTGGGGTCTGAATGTGTAGAAGTCATTGTAGCCTTACGCAGCCAGGGTGCCCACTGTGGCCTCGAACATGTCTCATTGACTGCACAGAAGTCAGCATCTTCCAAGGTGAGGAAAGCTTCCAAGGAGTGCAATTTCTTGTTTTGGTTTCTAGCATTAGCAACATAACCTTGAGTTTGTCTCAAGTGGATTTTTTTATGTCAGAAATATTGTTGTTTAGATATTGCTTAAAAAAGGTACTATGGGAAAGGCAAGCACTTTTGCTAGTATCTGAAAGTCTGAATTATGCAGGTGAAGACCATCTCTGGACAAGCAGTGCAGTCTGTCAGCCACGTCTTCCCAGGCTGACATACTGGATCCCCCTTATCCTGTCAACAGAAGCTAAGCCAATTGTTAAAGGCAATCATTTTTTGGCTATATTGTGCATCATCCTGGAATAAGCTAGAATGCTGCTTAGAGCTAGGGACATACCTGCTTGGGGCACTCAATCTAAAAGTTAAGTCATGTCTCTCTTCATATAGTACAGAGAGGTATGTCTCAAGTCATTCACCCCAACATGTACTATAACTTAGTCATAACTGTAACTGTTGTTGAGTGACGTGAGCAGGGTTCATATTACGTTGTCGAACCATTAAAGTTCGAAAGTCATATGGTTGAACACACATGTTCGAACTTGTAAAAGTTCGAAAACGTAAAAAAAAAAAAAAAAAAAAAAAAAAAAAATTACCTGACTGTTGTAAGCAGGTTGACAAGCACCCCCTGCACCACCCATGTAGGGGCTGTGACCCCCACACTCCCCGCTCTTTAAATATACCAACTTCAAGATTGCACTACAGTGCAGTAAAGGTAAATCTTTCCTTTCCGCACTGTACTGCGTTGTAGTGCCATCTTGGAGATGGTATATTTAAAGAGCAGGGGTTGTGGGGGGGGGGGGTTGCCCCGCTGCTTACAACAGTCAGGTAAGTTTTTTCTATTTATTTATTTTTTATGTTTTCGAACAAGTTCGAGCATATGGGTTCAACCATATGGCATTCGAACTTTAGTGGTTCGACAACGTAATAGGTATCCACTTGAGAGTATGTTTGATTTGACGGATCCTAGCACCTGGCAAGCAGCTGACCATGAACTTCTCCTTGTCTAGCCTTCTGAGGGGAAGATGTGTGTGAAATGGTTTGCAATACGGCAAGCTAAAGATAATGGTGGCATTTATTCTGGAGATGTACAGGAACAGATCCACTGATGGAGGAAGCCCAAACAGCAAACCTCTTCCATTTGCTTATGTAAACATTCCAAGTACTAGGTTTCTGTGACGAAGACAAAACCTGTATAACTTAAGTAGAAAGTCTGGTGTCTCTGGTCATCACTAGAACTGGAGGAACCATGCAGTCAGTTTTAAGGTCTGTCTCTTTGAAGCTGCCCAGATTGATGAAGTAGGAGATGTGGACTTGGAACCAGCAACCAGGGACGATGTTTTAGATGATGAAACAGAAGACAAAGTACAGTTGTGTACACTTACCATAAATGTAGATGTTAGAGTGTATTCACTGTTGCAGTCATTACATTTGGGTAATCTGCTGGCAGGCTGCCCTCAGTCGGCCTGACTAACAAAGTCTTGGGTTCTGCATCAGTTGCTGTCCCTTCTTCCATGATGTCAGGTCGTCAGGGGTACAAAACATGCAGCCAATGCCATTACATCAGTTTTTCTTGCCCTAGATGTCAGGTGCCCCCCAAATGGGGTGCAAAATATATATAAATAATTTTAAACACAAAAATATATACCTCCAAACAAAAGCAAATACACCAAAAAGGCGTTTAAGTGTAAAAAAATAAAGGAGAGGCATAGTAAGAGAAAAAACAGGGGGCAGGAGGGAGGATAACCAAGACAGCAACAGTGAAGACACTCGAACACCTACATTTATGGTAAGTGTACACAACTGCACTATGTTCTTCGTGTTTCACTGTTGCAGTCATTACATTTGGGTAGATTCCCAAAGCTAAGGTTGGGAGGATGGATTTATACAGAATTAGGACCGGCTAAAAGGCCCTGTAAAACAGCAGTGGCAAAGCTAGCTCTGGATTTAGAGAAAATTGCTAAGTGATAGTGCTTGGTGAAAATATGAACTGAACTCCAGGTAGCAGCTTCTAGAATATTGTTAATCAGGCCAACTGAGGGCAACCTGCCAGCAGATTACCCAAATGTAATGACTGCAACAGTGAAACACGAAGAACATCTATACCTGCCGGGCCCAAAAGGGCCTTGCATCTCATATCTTTCTGACAAAACCTGGTGATGAGTGGAAAAGCATACAGAAGACCTGGGGACCAAATGTAGACTAGGACATAACTCAGTGACTGCTCCTTTGGTGGAATTAGGGTGAAGGAGCTGCACTTCGTGTTCAGGTCGGATGCAAAAAGATTGCAGCAAGGCTGATCCCAGTGACTCTAAAATCATAGTTGCCACTAATGACTGAAGGACCACTTATGAGGAAGAATAGACTTGCTCATTTTGTCTACCAGAACACTAACTCCTCTATGTGCATTGCCAGCAGAAAGCATCGAGAAGACATCACCCACTAACACACCCTCATGGCTTCCTGGCATAAGGCATATGAACTGGTTCCCCTTGCTTGTTCATATACCAGACCACTGCTATGTTGTCCTTCTGGATAGATATCACACACACTTGGGGTGTTAATCCGGGAATTCCTGCAAAGGTAGGAGAACCACCCCAAACTTCAAGACACTGATGTGAAGTCTGGCCACTGCTGTCAACCATGTGCCTTGAACCATAGCCTCTCAGTAATGCCCTTCACCCCAGAAGGGAGGCATTCATGGTCACAGTGACGGTCAGGGGTGACAGGGTGAAAGGCGAACCCATGTGCTTACTGGGGAGATCAACCAACAAATATATCTCCAGCAAAGTCATGTGTGACATATGGGAAAATGAAGGGGAATGGTGCAACAATGACCACAGTGTCCACTGCAGGGCTCTTATGTAAAATCTTGTCTGAGGTACTAATGTAATTAATGCAGCCATCAACCCCAGGAAATGTAGAATCTGTCTTGCTGGAAGGTTTTGGTAAGATATGACCTCAGAAACTATTTGACAGAGATAGGACTCTTGATTCTAGAAGCCTAGCACTTCATGATGTTGAATCCACATGGCACCTTATGAACTCTCGTCTGTGAAAATGTCAAATGGCTTTTGGTTAGATTGATTGTGATTCTCAAAGTAAGGAGCTAAATGGAGCAAGAAGTCCCTCCATTGGGTAAGTAGATCCCGAGTGGGTGCGGTGAGGGCTTAGCTATCTAAGTAGCAGAACACCTGGAAGCCTTGCAGTCTTTGATAAATCTGCAACAATTTATTTTTTATTTATTTATTTGCAGTTGGTTTACCAGGATAGTCCTTTGGGCCAAGATGAACCCGTTTTCAATGGAGTCCTGGGGAGAAAAGCTCCAAACAATTGAGGTTACAGTAGGTTATTAAAGATGATTATACATTGTAAAACTTTAAGTAGACAAATAAACACATATTACAATTAATTCAACAAGTGATGACACTTATATCAGATACAAAATTAGAAGGATTTTACAAAGTTAGAAATGAGAAGTCATCGCATATTAAGTGTCATGCACTTAAGAGGTAGAGTGTAGAGTATTCATGCAGATACCATAGTAATAGTAGGAGTGTAAGAGTTAGGTGAAATGATAAAGTGAGATCACAGATGTAAGCAGGGGAAGGAAGGGATGTTAGTATCCAGTGTTAGTTAAGTGGGGTGGGAGTAAGAGCAGTCCCAGTGGGATAGTAGATATGAATGAAGAGATTTTTTTGAAAATAAAATGGTTAGAGGTGATACGGATAGATGGAGGTAGGGAGTTCCAGAGGCGCTAGGCCATGTGATAGAAGGTTTTGCCTGGGGGCGAGTTGGTATGTACACTTGTAATAGATTTTGGTTGTTAGACCTTAATATTCTATCAGGTATGTGCATTTTAAAGACAGAAGACAGGGAGGGGCAGAGGGAGGGGTTGAAAATGAGCTTATGTGCGAGAGATAGTTGAGTATAGGTGAGATACTTGGGTAGTTCTAGCCATTTTAATTGTTGGAGAGAGGAACAGTGGTGGGTGGAGTACTTTTGGCTGGTAGCAAACTTGGCGATTTTATTGTAGCAGGAGGAAAGTTGTGTTTTCACGGAGGTTTGTAGATTAGTTAGAAGTGGAGCTCCATAGAGTAGGGAGGGAATAAGAAAGGAAGTAGAGAGAGTGATTTTAGTGGCAGTAGTAAGGAAGCGGTTTTGTCGATAGAGCATGCCTAGTTTTTGATGGGTTTTTTTGATATTTAGTTGAAGATGGAAGTTGAATTTTAGTTGGTTATCAATTTGGACTCCAAGTAATTTGGTCTCTGTCACCAGTTTCAATGGAATGTTATTCTGACTAGTAATACAGAATGTGTTTATATTGAAAGAGTTGACTTTAGAGGGGGTGAATATCATTAATTTGGTTTTAGAGGCATTGAGCGCCAGATTATTTTTTCCCATCCATTGCTCTGTGGTTGAAAAAGCATCCCGAGTAAGCTTTAGGAGTGTAGGGATAGATGTGGCAGTGCAGATAATGGTAGAATCATCTGCATATTGGATGATGTTGGAGAGAGGGATGGCGCTGTGAAAGTCATTTATAAATATGTTGAAGAGGAGGGGACCTAATATGGAGCCTTGGGGGACTCCGGTTGGGGTATTAAGAAATGAGGAGGTTGCCTTTTTCCATTTACTGCTTGATATCTATTGGATAAGTAGCTGGAGAACCAGTTCAATGATGAGGGAGATAGGTTAAGTTTTGAGAGTTTGGTTAAAAGCAAGCTGTGTGAAATAGTATCAAAGGCTTTAGAGAGGTCGAGTAGAAGAGTAGAGACGATAAGGCCAGAGTCCCGGGCTTTGTTAACAGTTTCAAGGAAGGAGAGGAGTGCTGTCATAGTGCTGTGGTTAGGTCTGAATCCATGTTGTGTGGGAGATAGTAGGTGATTATCTAAGAGATGTGGTAGGAGTTGAAGTTGGATACACTTTTCAAGGAGTTTAGAGAGGGGTGACAGGATAGCGATGGGGCGGAAGTTAGTAACATTGTTATTGTTGCCACCTTTATGTAAAGGTATGATGAAGGCCTTTTTCCAGATTTGGGGAACTATGCTTTCTTGGATAGAGCGGTTGATTAGTATGCTAATGGGGTAGGCAATTGCTTTAGCAGCTATACTAAGAAAGTAGGAAGGGATGTCATCAGGAGCATTGGTGCATGGCTTTAGTTTTTGAAGGAGTTTTTGAATGGTAGAAGTGGATATAGGTTTAAATGAGAATGGAGGAGTGTGGAGAGGGGATGTTAGGAGGTGAGGAAGTGAGAGTAGGAGAGGAGGTGGATGGTAAAGAGTAAGTAGATGTGAATGTGAGAGTGGTAGTAGTGCTAGGTGTAGGGTTGGTAGGGGAGGATGAGGTTGAGTTGGAGAAAGTGTTGTTAGAGAATGAAGAGGTTAGTTTGGAAATAGATTCAATGAAAAAAGAGTTGAATTGAGTAGCTAAGTCTATATCTGGGGTATTAGGGTCTGGGGTGGGGGTGGCTGGTGTACTAGGATTAAGTAGAGTAGAGATGCCCTTCCAGAATTTTTGAGGATTTGTTTTGTTATTGTTTTGGAGTATGGAGAAGTAATTTTGTCGATCAGAGATGATGAGCTTTTACCCTGTTTTAAGTGTCTTGTATTCATTATGGATGAGGGTCTTATTTTCTGGTAGTGTTTCCAGACTATCTCTTTGCCGCATTGTTGCTAGTGTGTTTTTGGTAAGCCAAGGGGCAGTTTTAATTTTGATTCTCTTTGTTCTTAGAGGAGCATGGAAGTCTAGTAATTTTAAGAATGTAGTGTTGAAGTGGGCAACAGCATTATCTAGGGGTAATGTTTTTAGACAATTCCAGTTTATTTCTTTTAGGGAGTTAGTAAAGGTTGATGGGTTACAGTTTTTTTGATTACGGATTGTAATATAGTTGTGTGTGTGATGAAGGAGTAAGGGGAGACGTCGAGAGTAAATGGGTAAGTGGTCACCAAGGGGCTCGGGAAGAGTTCCACTGCCAGAAAAATAGTGGGGATGAGAGACTAAGATCCAGTCCAAGATGCTGCTGCTAGAGAGTTTTTTTGAGGGGCGTATTATAGAGGTGATTAGCTGTGTAAAATTATGTAAGTTGATGTTAAGTGGGTTTGTGGGAGACTGAATGGAGGCCCAGTTAATATTCATGTCACCTAAGATTATTGTTTCATTGTTAATGTTGTTGGTGAGCCAGGAGAGGATGTCTTCTAGTGTGGAAGTATTATCCCCTGGGGGATGTAGAGTGACGCTATACATATGTGTTTATGTTTGTTAACTTGAAGTAGTGTTATGAGTAGTTCAGCGTTTTTAAATTGAGGAATAGGTTTGTTATAGGGAGTAACTGACAAGGAGGTTGAGTAGAGGAGACTCCTCCACCTTTTTTGTGAGACCTGTCTTTTCTGATGATAGAATAGTTTGGTGGAATTATTTCAGAGTCTTTTATATGGGGTTTTAACCATGTTTCTGAGCTGGATAAGATGTCTGCTTTATTGTGTTTCAACCAGGCATGGAGGTTCGGGAGTTTGTTAACTATACTTTGAGAGTTTAAGGAGGTGAGTAGTAAGGACTTGTTTTTAATTGTTGAGGAGGTGGGGCCTGGGTTAGGATGGATATCGCCTGATAGTAGATTGGTCATGGAATATAGGATTAATTTGGAGAAGTAATTGGACAGTTTAGAGACTATATTAGGATCTATTGTGATTTTGTAGGAATTGGAAATTGTTATATGGGAAGAGTGTGTCTTAGTGTTTATAAGTTTATATGGAAAAAGTAGGAGGTTGTTTATAGGGCAAAGGTGGGGGGAAATCGGGATGTCTGTCTGTGGTAGAGAGGAGGTAAGATGGTTAGTTACAGGGAAGGATTGGGAGTGGTAGGAATAATAGGGCTGTGTGAGGTAGTACAGATAGGTTAAGGTGAGGAGTAGAGTTAGTAAGAAGGAGAAGAATGGGGGTTTTGAAAGCATAATGAAGAGGAGCTAATGGTACTTATTAAGTGGTTGTTGAGTAATATTTGGAAGTAGGAGATAATTATGTGAAAATGAGCTATTGGTGACTAAAGTACAGGTGAAAGTGTGAAAGTTGAGAAGGATTGAGTGTGATGTGGTTTGGGAGTAGGTGTTGAGATAACAAATGATTAAAGTTGGATAGGAGATTAGTGTATGAGAAGTAAATGAAGTTAATGTTGGTGGGAAAAGGAATGGGTGTTTTCAGGGTATAGGAAAATGATTGGTCTGAAAGAGGGTGGGAGAATGAGTGGGTGTTTCTAAAGTATTGGAGACTGATTGGTGTAAATTGGGCGCGAAAAGGAATGGGTGTTTCTGGAGTATTAGAGGAAGATTGGTTGTAATGTTGGTAGGTGTGGCTATGGGGAGATAAAGGTAGAGGTTGTAGGGGTGGGTGAGATTTGGGGGCAGGGTAGGGGAGCGGAGTGAGCCCGCAGGGCGAACAGAGCGGGAAGAACCAGCGGGAACAACTGCCACATATTTAGTGAACACCCTGGGGACTAGGATGACACCAAAGGACAGCGTCCTGAACTGAAAATGACTGTTCTTAGCCATAAATGGAGATATCTCCTGGACTGCCTCTATCTTGATAGGTTAGTAAGCATCCTGGAGATCTTCTGAGCACACCCAGCCATCCTTCCTCAAACAAAGTAGGATGGAGTAAAACATGACCATCTGGAACGATTTCACAAATTGTTTGAGGCAGCTTAGGTCCAGAATGGGCCTAAGGTCTCCAAGTCTTTCAGACCAAAAAGAACCTTGAATGGACACCAGGATCCTCTTGGCCTGGTAGGACCTATTGGCTGATTCATTTTTCTAGCAGCTTTGCTACCTGTGCTGCTGCAAATTCCCTCTGATGTTCCACAGCCAGAAATTCTCCTTTTTTTGAGAGAGAGAGAGCAAAGGGAATTAATATATCCTCTGTTGATCATCTCCACCCACAAATTTTGAGTGATGGATGGCCTCCAGAGTGCAACACTCAGACAACCATTCGGGAACTCATTGAAATATATCAACGGCACTATCTTTGTCAAACATAGTTCTCAACATAACTCTATGAGCAAACAACTTTAAATCAATGACAGTTTAACTAAAATCAGCCTCAAAGGCTGGAAAAAGAAGTTATGTTCTTACCATAACATTCCATGTGAATTGTTCATCTCGCCTTTGTTCTTACACGTGGGTTCGGAGTCAATCCATCGGCTCCGAGTCGGCCACTTTCCAAGCTCTAGATCTCGGAGAAGCTCGAGACACAGTCCCTATCCCATGATGCTCTGCTGTCAAACCCCAGATCTAGTTTGCTGAAGCCAGCAAGAAACACAACTAAGCAACCCAATATAACAAAGTAACTATTTACAATTAGTTAAAAGATAACCTGGCTGACAAGAGGATACTAGTAAGATCAACCAGACCACCAACCATACCCGTTCTTCCAGAACATGGAGGGGGAAGGTGGGAGGGAGTGTAAGAACAAAGGCGAGATGAACAACTCACATGGAACGTTATGGTAAGAACATAACTTCTTTATGTGAAGTTGTTCAATCTCGTTATTTGTTCTTACACATGGGTAGCGTCCCAAGCACACTAATCCTAGGCAGCTCACAAAAGTACATTCCTGAGAACGGTGGAACCAAAGGAAGCTATGTGTCCCTGGAGGCCCTGTCCACTTTGTAATGACTAATAAACGTATGAGGTTTGGACTAAGTAGCAGCTGCACAAATGTTGTCCAAAGGTAAACGAGCTGCGTGAGCTAAGGACATACAAACAGCCCTGGTAGAATGAGCTTTCCACTTCACATTCTAAAGGTTGATGGGATGAAGAATATGCAAACTTTATACAATCAGAAAGCCATTTGGACAATGTAACATTGGATACCGAAAGGCCCTTCTTATTGTCTGCATGGGAAACAAATAGTTGATCTGATTTTCTGAATTCTTTTGTTCTGTCCAAATAAAATCTCAATTGTCTCAGAACATCACGCTTATGCAACATGTATTCCAATTTACTGGCATGATGCCTGAAAAAAGTGGGAAGTTCAATGGACTGGTTCAAGTTCGCTTCGGAACAGACCTTCGGGAGAAAGGATGGATTTGTTCTTATAGACACCCTGTTGGGGTGAAAGACCAAATATGGGGGCCTAATAGAGAGTGCTTGAAGTTCAAAAACTCTACACGCCGAAGTAATGGCCACTAAGAAAATTGTCTTCAAAGAAAGGAACTTCAACGGACAAGAAGATGTGGGCTCAAAAGGGGGAAGGATGAGTGGAGACACCACCAAATTTAGATTCCAGGGAGTAATCGGATGTCTGATAGGGGGTTGAAGGTGATGAGTCCCTTTCAAAAAGGCTTTACATAATCTGTGGGACATAATGTTAGAACCTCCGCATCCCACATGGAAGTTAGATATGGCAGCCAAATGAACCCTTATAATAGCGGCTGCCGCACCACCATGGAAAAGTGAAGTAAAAAACTCCAGAATGCTATGAATAGGGGCGATAAAGGGATCAATACCATGTTGAGAAGCCCAATGACCAAATAGTTTCCATTTACTGTTATATAGTTTCCTGGTGGAGACTTTATGCGAGGAAACCAGAATATGCTGAACTGCGCGAGACAAATCATGAGACCTGGCTAGGTTGGGAAGTGGAGCAGCCAAGCGGTCAGTTTGAGGGATACAAGAGAGGGGCGAAGAACTCCCGACGAATGAGTCAGAAGGTCTGGCACTGGGTCTAGAAAGTACAGTTGTGTACCTACCATAAATGTAGATGTTAGAGTGTATTCACTGTTGCAGTCATTACTATTGGGTTATCCTGCTGGCAGGCTACCCTCAGTCGGCCAGAATTCCAAAGTCTAGGTCTGGCGTCGGTTGCTGTCACTTCTTCCCTGACGTCAGTGCGCCAGGGGTATAAAAGATGCAGCCGACGCCATTTTCTTCAGTTTTTCTTGCCCCAGATGTCAGGTGCCCCCAAATTGGTAGGCTGAAAAATATGCCAATAGAAATGCATGCACAAAAATAACATTTCCATCATCTACAAGCAAATACACCAAATACGTTGTATAGGATAGGGAAGTGCAGACAAGACTCAGCAAAGAAAACTGGGATGGTGGGTGGGTAGCCTGGACTGCAACAGTGAATACACTCAAACATCTACATTTATGGTAGGTACACAACTGTACTATGTTCATCATGTTTCACTGTTGAAGTCATTACTCTTGGGTTGAATCCCAAAGCTGAGGAAGGGCGGCTGGGCTACATAGGGTTAGGAGAGGCTATGAGGCCCTGCAGAACTGCAGTGGCAAAGCCTGCTCTGGACTTAGAGCAACGAGGTAAGTGGTAGCACTTTGTGAAGGTGTGCACTGAACTCCAAGTTGCAGCCTCTAAGATATCCTTGGTTGGTACTCCTCTGAGGAAGGCTGCTGAAGTGGCTGCTGCTCTGGTGGAATGAGGCCTAATGCCCTTAGGCACTGATTTGCCATGTTGAAAACAGCAGAAACGGATGCAATGGCCTATCCATTTAGAAATAGTCTGTTTTGAGATGGCCTTTCCTTGTGATCCTGCAGCATATGACACTAAAAGTTGCTCAGTCTTTCTGAAAGCTTTAGTTCTGTCCAAATAGAAGCGTAACTGCCTGTGTATGTCCAAAGAATGCAGAATTTTCTCACCCTTCTTCTGTGGATTAGGATAAAAGGTAGGCAAGTGAATGGTTTGGTTAAGGACCACACTGGACACCACCTTAGGCATAAATGTAGGGTTTGTCCTCAGAGAAACCCTGTCTGGATGAAAAATGATGAAAGGTTCCACAGCCACAAGTGTTTAACTCCGAGACTCACCTTGCAGAGGTTATTGCTAGGAGCAGAGCTGTTTTCCAGGATAAGAATTTTGTATCTGCTGTTGATGCTGGCTCGAAAGGGGGCAGTGTGAGTTTTTCCAAAACGTAACTGAGGTCCCAGGTCAGAATTGGTGCTCTCCTTGGAGGTCTAATATTTTTGGCCCCTCTAAGGTGCTGCCTTATTAAACGATGAGAAAAGATAGGTGGTTCCATATTGTAATGGGCTGAAATGGCAGAGGCATGAGTCTTAATTGAAAGGCCTTTGTTCAGCATCTCAGTTAGGTACTGTAAAATCTGAGGGATATTTGGTACACAAGTGTCACTGCCTTGCTCCTGGTTCCAAGCACAGAATCTCTTCCATTTTTCTGCATAAGATTTTCTGGTACTGGGCCTCCTGGCCTCCAAGATAACATCCATAACAGCTTTTGAAAGAGGAGTGCTCTGAATGACTACATTATCCTCCATGCTGCCAGATTTAAGGTCCTGAGTTGGCTGTGCAGGATCTGATTGTTTTGTTGGGTCAGTAAGTGAGAAGTTTGAGGCAATATCCATGCTGGACCTCGAGACAAGCTCTTTAGGATTGGGTACCAGTGCTGGCGTGGCCAGTCTGGTGCAATCAGTATCATTTTTGGCTTCTCTTATCTGACCTTTAGGAGTATCCTGGGAAGGAGAGGCAGTGGGGGAAAAGCATATACAGTTAGATTTTTCCAGCTGAAGGATAGGGCGTCCACTTTCCATGCTTGCTTGTGATAAATCCTTGTGCAAAATCTCTGCAATTGGCAGTTGTAAGGGGAGGCAAATAGATCTATTTCTGGGCATCCCCATTTCCTTACTATCATGCTGAAAACTTGTGGATCCAGTTTCCATTCGTGGGGATCCATGAGGTTTCTGCTTAGTTCGTCTGCAAGAGTATTTGTTTTTCCTGGCAGGAATTGTGCTTGCAGGTGAACTTGAAAAGCCAATGCTGTGTCCCATAAGGTCATTACTTGTCTGCAGAGGGGGAAGGAATGTGTACCTCCCTGCTTGTTTATGTACCACATGACCGTAGTGCTGTCTGTCTATCAGTAACTGTCCTGGATGAAGCAGGTCCTTGAAAGCTGTCAGGGCATTTTGAACAGCTAGCATCTCTTTTTGATTGATGTGAAGATGCACCTGGTTTGCAGGCCATGTGCCCTGAATACATTTTCCTGCCATATGGGCCCCCCAGGCATAATCTGATGCATCCGTTGTCAGTCTGGCTGTGGGTAATCTGAATGGCAGACCCTTGTTGTGGTGACAGGCTTCTGCCCACCATTGAAACTCCTGTTGCAGGCAGGGAATGAGTGCAATTACTGTCTCCAGGCTGTGGCAATGCTGAGTCCAAACGCTTTTTAGATACCATTGTAGTTTCCTCATATGCAGTCTGGCATATGGAATTAGTAGAATGCAAGATGCCATGAAACACAAGGCCTGCAAGATTTTCCTTGCTGATAAGCGGGTTTTTCTTGCTAATTTCTTGAAGTAAGTAGTCAATTGCTTTTGTTTGTCTGGCGTGAGATAAGGCATCTGGGCAGTTGTGTTTAAGCTTGCACCCAGGAATATTATCTCTTGAGTTTTGATTTATTTTCATTTACTGTGTACCCCTAGGCCAATTAGTAATCTTTTTACAAACGCCAGATGCTTCAGAAGAATGTCTTTGTTCTCTGCTTGAATTAGGCAGTCGTCCAAGTAGGGATATATTTGAATTCCTTTTTGTCTGCAAAACGCAATTACTGGTGCTAGGCATTTTGTGAAGACCCTGGGCGCAGTAGATAAGTCAAAGGCCAGTGCAGAGAATTGGTAATGCATTGAGCCAGCTATGAATCTGAGGTATCTTCTGCAAGATTGTCTGATTGGGACATGCAGGTATGCCTCTTTTAGGTCCAAAGTCACGAGCCAAGCCTTCTTGCCCAGCATGGGCAGTAACTGCTGTAGCGTCAACATCTTGAATTTTGAAACTTCCAGAAACGTATTTAGTATAGACAGGTCCAGTATTGGTCTACAGGTTTTGTCCTTTCTGGGTACTAGAAAGAGTCTGGAGTAAAATCCTTGCCCCTGTTCTTGTTGTGGTACTTGCTGAATGGCCCTCATGTCCATGAGGGCTGAAATTTGTTTTTGTGCCTCTGCCCATTGATTGTGTGGCAGGTCTGGCATACCTTTTGTCCTTGTAAGGGTATGAAAATGGAACCTGTAGCCTTGGGACACTATGTTCAGGACCCATTTGTCAATTTGATGAAAAAAGTGCTAGTTTTCCCCCTAAGGGGGCTGCCAAATGAAAAGTGCTTGGATCTGGAAGAGGAAAGTAACTGGGACTGTTTCCTGTAAGGTTGTGATTTGTCTTCTCCGCTTTTGGAGGTAGGAGCACCCCATTGTTTAGGCCTGTATGAGCCTTGGGGTTGAGATCTGCCTCTGGGACGCCTGCATCTGCCTCTTTGTGGTCTGTCTGACACTGGAAAGGCCCAATTTTTAAAGGGCCAGTTCATGCTAAACCTGGGTGGCTGTACCTGTAAGAAATCCTTGACTGACTGCATGGATTTTGCTTTATCCTCCATTTTTTTCAACACCTCTTCTGCTTTAGTACCAAACAAAGTATCATGCTGTAATAGTGCATCTAATAATTTTACTTTAACATGATCAGGCAGATTCTGTTCCTTTAACCAAGCATGCCTCCTAATAACAGAACCTGTAACAGCGGCCCTGCAAGAGGCCTCCAGAGAATCATAACCACATTGCAAAGTATGCTTTCTCACTTGTTCAGCTGTATGCAATAAATCCTGCAATTCCTTGTTCTCTGAACATTCAGCATTTGTCAACATTTTCTGTTTAAGCAGTGACATTAAATATTGCTGATATTTAAGTATATGAAACTGACAATTTAAAGCCCTTACAGCCAGGGTAGCAGAAGTGTAGACTTTTTCCCCCATCTGTCTAGAGCTCTAGAATCCCTATCAGAGGGGACAGGGTTTTTTTCAGTGGAAGCTTTAACCCCTTTGGGACCCTGAGATATAGTTTCTGGGTCAGCAGCAGGGTTTTTATATAGGAATTTATGAGAATCCGGGACCCTGTAGTATCTGTCTGGCTTAGCAGGTGCAAGGGGTAAAGAGTCAGGGGACAGGGACTCTGAAAATACATCATCTACAATGTCCAGTACAGGTGGAATAGCAAGGGGTCTGTGCTGAGGAAGTAGTTGAAAGTCTCTGAGCCTTTTCTTAGATTCAGAATAATCTTGGCTCTCCCAGTGGAAATGCTCCCTCATGGTATGCAGGGTTTCCCCCAAAAGAATAATCCTCAGGATGAGAGGCTGAAGGAATGGATTCTTCAGCATCAGGATCCTCATAGGGAAGCATGGATTTATCTTGTTCAGAAGAGGAATAAGAGGAAATAGAAACCTGATCAGAAGAATCATACTCTGTCTCTTGCCTAGGCCTCTTATCAGGAGGGGGATGGAAGCCCCTGATCAAACTAATTAGGTCTTTGGCCATTTTGAGCATCTGTTTTTTAGGCATGGATGTCTGAGAAGGAGAATGCTGTACTTGTTTCTTTGTCTTTAGAGTTGCTTTAGTCTTTGTCTTTGAAGCTGAAGATGGCTTAATATATAGTTGTGTAGGTCTGAAGACGCCCTGAGGGAATGATTTCCGAGTGTCCAGTACCTTGAGTTTCCAGAGGCCCAGTCGGCTCCACGTGGAAGTCGGAAGCGGCCTGTGGCTCTGAGGTAGCGGGCGCCAGGGGCGGCAAAAGCGCTTCACTGAGAACCGGCGACTGGCCTAGCAGAGGCTTTGTCGTCGGTTTTGGACCTTGGATGCCTATCCTTTTCCTTGTCCTTGCGTTTTTTGTAAACTCCGGTTGTCGGCTGGTCCGACGGCATTATATAATTAAATCTTCGGCCAAAGTAATGAAATGCAAAATCAAACCGACACTTGGTAGTGTGTTGGTTAAATCTAGCACAAAACCGGCAGCTAGCAACGTTGTGATCAGGGCCTAGGGAAGGAATACAGTAAGAGTGAAAATCCTTATGAGGTATTTGCTTCCCACAGGAAATACAATTGTTAATTTTTTCTGACATCGGTCTGGAGCAAGAAAAAAGTTTCCCCAACAGGGTACTTAGCTTTAATGAAGACTTCGGTTCTTAAATTCGGATTTGAAAATCTCAGGAGTCGGCCGACTGGCACTTGCGAACTGCTTTTGCTTTGGGCACCGCGCGGCAAGAAAGACTGAAGAAAATGGCATTGGCTGCATCTTTTATACCCCGGGCGCACTGACATCAGGGAAGAAGCGGCAGCAACGGACGCCGGACCTAGACTTTGGAATTCTGGCCAACTGAGGGTAGCCTGCCAGCAGGATAACCCAAGAGTAATGACTGCAACAGTGAAACACGATGAACATCCCAAGGTTCTTCTACTTGGTATTGTTGAAGGAAGGGGAACCATATCTGCCGAGGCCAAAACGGGGCTATCAGAATAACAGTTCTTCCCAGGCGTTTGGCTTTCTGTAAAAATTTGGGGATCAGCGGAGATGGAGGAAAGGAATATAGGAGACCCGAAGGCCAATCGTGTACGAGTGCATCCCTTGGGATGTTCCCCAGTGGAGGGTACAGGGCAAAGTAGCTTCTGCATTTGGCATTCATCGGGGATGCAAAAAGGCTGCAGCAAGGCTGGCCCCATTTGCGGAATATCCTTTCCACCACTCATTCTTTGAGGGACCACTCGTGAGGCAATAGAATGGCTCGGCTCAATTTGTCCGCTATCATATTGGATGACCTCGGGATGTGCATTGCTATCAGGAAGCACCCGGTAGATACAGCCCACTGCCAAATTCTCAGGGCCTCTCAGCATAAGGGGTAAGATCTGGTTCCCCCTTGCTTGTTGATGTACCAGACTACCGACATGTCTGTCTGTATTGCAATCGTCTCTTGAGGTTGACAGTCGTGAAAGTGTTGCAACGCTAGGAACACCGCTCTCAACTCCAAGACACTGATGTGCAAACTGGATTCCATCTCTGACCAAGTACCTTGGACAGTTCTTCCCTGACACAGCCTCTCCCACCCTATCAGGGAAGCATCTGTGATCACTGTGGCTGTGGGGGTATTTGTCAGCAGACTCTTGTGTGACATTGGAAGTTGTTAAGACCACTGTGTGAAGAGTAACCATTGGAGTATCCTCATGTGCATGCGCCCCAGAGGAACCGCTATGAGAGTTGCTGCCATGGTGCCTAACAGCTTCAGAACTTGGAATGCAGGACTTTCTTTTCCATCAACAAAAGGGATACTTGGTTTCGTAAAGAGATTATTCGTTCTTGAGGCAATCTGACCAAGGAGGTCGTGGTGTCTAGATCTGCTCCTATAAAGGAAATATGCTGCGACGTCAATAAAGCCGATTTTTCGAAATTTAAGGCTATCCCCAACTGGGAGCACATGCTGATAGTGTAATCCCTGGCGTGAATCAGTTGATGCCTGGTGGTGGCGGTGAGGAGCCAGTCATCGAGATATGAAAACACCCAGAATCCTAAACGTTTCAGGTGAGCCGTGACAACTGCCATGCATTTGGTGAACACTCTGGGGGCTGTGGCGAGACCAAAGGGCAGAGCTCAGAATTGGTAGTGACTGGCCCCAGCCGGAAACGCAAGTGATCTCTGTATGGCCTGGCCATTTTTATGTGGTAGTACGCATCCTTGAGATCTATCGAGCACATCCAATCACCCGTTTCGAGAAACGGGATTATCGACTGAAGCGTGACCATCCAGACCTTTTTCTTTTTGACAAAGGAGTCGAGTTTGCTGAGGTCTAAGATGGGCCTCCAGTCCCCTGTTTTCTTTGGAACTAAAAAGAACCTGGAGTAAGTTCCGGATCCTATTTGGTCCGCCGGGACTGGCTGGATGACTTTTTTCCAGCAGCCTCTGAATTTCTATGGCTGCTAGATTCCACAGACTGGGTGGAACGTCTGGGATTCTTGTCCGAATGGAAGGGAATTCTGAAAAGGTAATGATGTAGCCTCTGGTGATTATGCTTTTTACCCAGGAATCTGATGTAATTCCTAGCCAGGCGTCTGGGTATAAAGCTAAGCGACCCCCGACTGCCTCCAGAGTAGGACGGTCGGGCCTCCTCTCAGGAGCGCTGATGGGGTTTGCCAGGGAACTGCTCCCTGTCACCCTGGTTCTGTGAACCCCCTCTGCCGCCTGGGCGGCGTCTACCATTATACCCCCCTCCTCTGCCCCTGGAGGGGGTTTCACGTGTGTTCTGGAAAGCTCCTTGGGAATTTCGAAACCACATTTTTCCACCTTTCTGCCCTTTGGGGTATGGTCTAGTGGGGGTGGAAAAACGGACTCCTACGGCAGAGAGAGTCTTTCCTTTCTGCTCACACCTAGTGAGCGTCTCCTTGACTTTAGGCCCAAACAAGGAAGAGCCATCAAATGGGGTATTTACAAAGGAAGACCCGAAGGCTTCCACAAAGGAGCATAAGCGCATCCAGGATGGTCTCCGCAGAGCTATCGCTGAACCCGCTGCCCGGCTCGATCCCTTGTCTGCATAAGAAATGAGCCTCATGGACGAGTTTACAATGGAATTAAGGGTGTTAAGATGTGCCATCACTTTTTGGGAGACAGCATCACCTGTGTTGCCCTGTAGAGTATCTCCAAGCTCTTTTAGGAGATCTCGTTGAAGACTGGTAAAATGGGTTAAATAGTTAAGCGATCTCATTGCAAATGTCACAGAAAGATGCATTCCCCATATCTGTCCAATGTCCTGGAATATCTATTGGGAGGATGGACAGAGGAAGAGGTGTTCGACATCTCTTTCTTGGTGGCCGCCACCACCACCATGGCATCAACGGGAACTCCTTTTGTAAGAAAGGACTTATCCTGAGGGCAGGTGATAAATTTTATGGGCCTCCGAGGGACCAATTCCATAGAATCAGGAGACTCCCACGCCTTTCGAGCGATCAAGTCCATTAATTCATTGAAAGGCGGGGTAACCCAGGAGGTGGAGAGTTGAGACCTAAAGGCTTTCAGGAGCACTGACTCATCCTCAGTAGGGGTAAGGGACTGCCAGTCACCCCTCTGCCTTAGTATTTCAAGGATGTCTGCAAAAGAGACATCCTCAGAGGAGGACCATGGGGACCCTTCAGATTCCTCCAAGTCGGTGTCTGATGTTAAGGATTTCTGGGGGGAATCTAAATGCCTCCTCTTATACAGTCTTTTCCTGGGGACTTCATCAGTGGGAGCGTCTGGTGAAGTCTCAGTCAAGCAGGGGTCACCCAATGGGGTTACCTGAGGCTCTGGGTTTCGACGCTTCGTGGGAACCTGTGGTGTAGAGATAGAGAGCGGCCCTTTGGGGGCGAAAGAGGAAGGATCTGAAGAAGTAAGGGTCTTAGCAGACATGACGTTCCTCATGGCATCGAAGGCACCGATTTCCCGACCAGAGTAGTCCGCTGGTTTCAAAGAAGATGGCAGCCTCCCAGGGTCAAGACCACGGGCTCCGAACCAGAGGACGGAACAGAGCTCATCTGCGCCGAAGCCCCGAGAGGGAGACTTGGAACCGAAGCGTCGGTTCGACTCCCCCCCTCGGAAACAGCGAGAGAGTGTCGGCTCAGAGGCTCATCGATCGGAACTGAAGACGTCAAGGTCGAAAGAGCCGAGAGCACTGGAACAGGCCTCAGCTCCAAGGGTTCCACCACTATCAGATCCTCTCTTTCCGGCTCCGAAGGCTCAATTGGCCTTGGAAGAGGAGCAGAACTGATGGAAGGAGGGGTCATGGGCTTCGAAGCCAACTGGGTCGAAGCTGTAAGCAACTTGGCTAGGGCCAGGTTCACCAAATGTCTCTGTACCACTCGGTCCACATCAATGTCAGAAAGGGTACCGGAAGAACGGGTCGAAAGAGCTGAAGAAGCCACCGACTTAAGGATCGGAGACTTCAAAACCTCCGACACCGGTTCCAACACAATGACTTTGCTCCGAGGTAAGATCTCGGTGCACAGCTCTGAAGGCTGTGGAGCCGGCGACCGAGTCTTGCCAGAGGTGCTTAGAGCCGAAGACTTGTGCTCTGAAGACACCTTAAACGACTTCGACCCCATCGAGGACTTGGAGGTCTTGTCAGTCTTATCCAATGTATCCTGGAAGTCCGATTTCAACAGTCCTCTATCTACCAATTTCCTTCTCCTTTCTAATAACACCCTGCCACTGAAGGAATGGCAGATAGAGCAATCCTCCTGTAAATGTAGCGGGCCCAAACAATAAACACAAGAAATATGGATTATCCGTGATGGACATCTTTTGTCCACAGTCACACTTTTTAAACCCAGATTTTTGCTTCTCTGACATTATGAAAATTGTCCAATCAGTCGTAATAACACCACAAAAACAGCTTAGAAAGTTCAGATCCCTGAACTGCCATAACTATAGAAAAAACAAACGCTCAATACAGGGATTACAGAATATAAAGGGATAGGGTATTAAGTTTGACAGAGCCCTGTCAAGTAGAGTAAATCAAGAAGGCTAAAAGCCTAGGAGCAAACCGCTCCGAACTAAAGGACAAAATACAAGCTTAGATACCTACTCTAAACCACAAAAAAAGAAAATGAATATGTGAAGCCTCACTAAGTATCAGATCCCGGATAGTTATTATAAGTCTAAATATCCAAATATATAAGAAAAAAGATACTGACCTGAACTTCCTCTGAAGATCGTGTGATCCGTTGCAGCAGCAAACTAGATCGGGGGTTTGGCAGCAGAGCATCATGGGATAGGGACTGTGTCTCAGGCTTCTCAGAGATATAGAGCTTGGAAAGCGGCCGACTCAGAGCCGATGGATCGGCTCAGAACCCACGTGTAAGAACAAACGGCAAGATTGAACAACTTCACATCACAAGTTAAACCTTTCAAGTACCTTTCACTCATTCTCCATTAAGAGCCTGTCAGAAATGCTCCAAATCAAGGACTTGAAAGCTGTTGCCACATCATCTTGATGTCTTTATTGTGGTGATGACCCCATGAATGCTTCCTCCTTCTCCCCCGACTCAAAGAGCGATCTCATTTGTATTTAAATGTGTTTTCTACTAAGTATTTTTAATGGTCTGAAGAAGCAGCATCTAGGCTGTGAAAGCGCTTACCGTCTTTTAGTATATTCCTTTAGTCATGTTTACATGACACTTGTTTCTGTTCAATAGTATTTATTTTCATGGTTTGGCCACGGTGGTGCAGTGGTTAGTGCTGTCGCCTCACAGCAAGAGGTTCTCCAGTTCGATTCTTGGCTGGAGCGCCTTCTGTGTGGAATCTGCATGTCCTCCCCGTGGTCAAATTACTTTTGAAGACATGCAGGTAGGTGCGTGCGTGAATGGGTGTGCCTTCTTTGAAGGTTGGGCGTCAAGGCTGGCAACTCGGCACCGTAAAAATCCACTGCCAATCATTAGCGGACCAGAGTTCCACTGTGGCGCCCCCTAACTGGGAAAAGCCGAAAGACTTAGTCACGTTTTATTAGTCCACCTTGACTTTGTATCTATTTTTAGTATCTGATTTTGGTTTTTGGTGGCTGAGCATGGCAGAAGTTATTGATATTGAACTGGGTTTTAACCCAGGACCTTTGAGAGAATCTGAGGTATTTCCGAGGATGAATTACACAGAAGCTAATCCTTTGTTGTGCCTTAAATTTGATGACAAGCAACCCTCTTTGCAGACTGAAAATACTGATATTGATTGCTTTGAGAATGAGTTAAAGGTGATAGAGAATGAATTGTATAAACTTAAATGCCTACAATGAGAGCACTTATATTTTGAAGCATGCCTGCATTTTAAGATCACACCTAGAGGGTTGCACATTTTAAAAATGTCGACGTACGGTGATGCTTACATAGGCCTTCATTAACTTGGATACTAGTTTTGGATATATTAAACTATTAATTGACTTCTTTAAGCCACTGGAACTAACTTTGATCGAAGGCATTAAGCACTGCCAGAATATTTTTGATACTTTTCCTATGTCCCTCATTAAACCAGTCATATCTAAGGTGAATGGACCTATTCTAGCCTTTAAGCTCGGGTTACAGACATTGAAACTTGAGCAATATATGCTTGATTTTAAGAATGGGTACGTTTTTTCCTGGCCCAAGAGGGCATTTATTAAGAAGAGAATGGTCAGCGCTTCAACTATACCTGCAGAGAATGATACCATCGCACCTTCAGGTTCTTCAACAGTCTCCAATGAAAATAGTAATACAGTGTCTCCTACTCCCAATAATGCTTCTCTGATTAATCATGCATCTACTACAGATGAAAGAAGGATTAATGACACCATCAATGAACTATTGTTCGCAGAAAGGGTCCAACTGCTGTTACTGCTTCACAGGTTTTTCCTGTTTTCCCCCTGCCTATTCATATGAATGTATTGGGCCACCGAGATTGCTCTTTGAGCTGGGGGAGAAAAAGGAGGAAGCATTCATCGGGTCATCGCCACAATCGAGACATCAAGAAGATGTGGCAACAGCTTCCAAGTCGATGATTCGGAATATTTCTGACAGGCTCTTAATGGAGAATGAGTGAAAGGTAATTGAGAAAGGTTTAACTTTTCTTCCAGCCTTTGAGGCTGACTTTAGTCAAACTGTCATTGATTTAAGGTGGTTTGTGCATAATGTTATGCTGAGAACTATGCTTCATAAAGACAATGCCATTGATATATTTAAAAATCTAAGTACATTCACCCCTCCTCTACATCCAGCACTGGAGTTTTCAGCACTGGAGTTTTTTGCAGTGTCTGTGAACATGATTTACTTGCTCTGTTTCATAATAAAGTGACTGATAATGGCCAAAAATTTAAGAAGTTTCTCAATAGTTCTGGCTTGGAGTACAAAGCATTATAGGCTCCGCAATATGATAAGACCATTTCTATTCGGTGTGGTGACAAAGGAGGAGCCATGGTGCTTACGAATACATCATTTTATAATGACAGTATCAAGAGACTCCTCAGTGACTCTGATGTTCATACCAAAATTAATGGCGAACAAATACGTTTTGATTAGATCTGTTCATAGTACATTATTAGGCAATGATATTAGTTATGATTTGTACAGATATCTTCATGTTGAACATCCATTAATGCCTACCTTTAATGGTCTCCCTAAAATGCATAAAAATCCTGCAACTCCTCCATTAAGACAGACAGTTGCAGGACGTGGTTGAGTAACTGAGCCCATGTGGAACATAAGCTGAAGACTAGTTTAAAGGGTACTGGTACTGTTTTACTTGATACCAAGTAATTCTTGGTTAATTTGTTTGCTTTGTAGACAGCTGTACTTTTAAGGCTAATGTTTTGCTAGTTACTTTGGATATTTGTTCCTTATTTACCGTTATCCACAATGACACAGGGATAGAGTTCGTTAAGGATTTTTTGAGTAGCTACACAAGTATGACTAAATAGGGAGTTGGATATTATTAGTCAGTGCACTGAACTGGTACTGGAACACAATGTTTTCTTTCTTTTAACAGTGAATATTATTGCCAGCGCACTGGCATAACTATGGCCACGTGTTGTGCCAATCACTATGCCAATTTAGTTTTGGCGTACCGGGAACATAAATATGTATTAGCCGATAACCCCTTTGCTACCTATATTTGCTTTTATAAACATTTCATTGATGTACTTCTGTTGTGGAACAGAACACAACAATTAGATGATTTCATTCAGTATATACATACCACCACCTATTTTCTGAAGTTTACAGCTAAGAGTTCATTTGAACATATAACATTTCTGGATATTAAGATTAAGAAAAATGCACAAGGAGATTTCTGTTCAGGCTTGTACAGGAAAGAATGTCACCAAAATTTGATTCTACATAGACAGAGTATGCATCCCCAATATGAGGCTGTCTCAGTTGAATAGTGAACAACAAGGGTTTAAGCATGACTTAACCCAACTGAATAACAAGCTTCTTAATAGGGGATACAAGTCAGAGGAAATCAGTCAAGGTTTTTCATGTATGCTTGGAGAGTGCAATAATATTGCCAAAACTTATTTTTCTGATACTAGTAATAATGGAATTATTCCACTAGAACTAGTTTTGATAAGGATTGTGTACCTTTATCACTGTATTTTTCTAGTGAAAAACATTCAGTACAGCATGTCATACAAAGGAATTGGCACACTTTATCTACAGATAATGAGTTAAGGCAGTTGGTGGGGGAAGAGACCAAGTTTTACGTGCAAGAACAAAGAGAATTTGAAGAGATTATTATATTATGACACATTCTCAGACACAGGTTATTGACAGAAAAGGGACGTTGCCTTGTGGGAATTGTAATTTTTGTACTTTTATTAACAGTGAAGCCAGCTTTAGGCATCCCATTTTAGGCACTAGACTGGACTTCAAATTAGCTGCAGATTGTAATACTAGGAATATAGTTTAGTTGGCACAATGTAGTTCACGTTTATCTTTCTATGTAGGGAAGACTAACAGGAGTGTCAAGGAAAGAATAAGGGAGCATGCGAGGCATATGAAGTGTCTAGATTTAGCAAATGCACTTGCCAAGCATGCCTCACTCTATGGAAATATGCATTCTTTCAATGTTATGGTTATAGATAGACTGGACCCCTCTATTAGGATGGGAGATCTTAGTAATATTACAGAACAAAGGGAACTTTCATGGATTATCAAACTACAAACACATAGAAAGAAGTGAATGAAAAGATCTGTCTGAGACCAGTTTTGAAGTCTAAGCAGTTAAGGAGGTGATTGCAATGCTATCGCTTTAAATTTAGTTTCATGTGCTACTTTGCATCCTAGGTACATTCTCTTAGAAGGATCATGTGTTTTTAACCTTGCTTGTGATTCATGTTTTTGAAATGTTACTTTGTACTTAATTGTGTTTTTAATATTAAGTATTTTTAACTGTCTGAAGCAGCAGCATCAAGGCTGTGAAAGTGCTTACCGTCTTGTATTTCTTTAGCCGTGTTTCCATGACACTTGTTTCTGTTCAATAATCTTTAAGGTCTGCCAACTCATTACACTCCCAGAAAATATGTTCCCAATTACCTCTTTTTTCCCTAACACACTTCAAATATTTGCTGTCTACCAGAGGAAGACACTTGGAAGTCTATTTGGGGTATAGAAGTACCTATATAAACACTTCCAAGCAAAGATCCTACATCTTCAGGACTTTGTCGCATATTTGGGAGACATACATATATCCCACATTGGATAAACAGTTTACAAAGAAACAATCTCTCTTCCCAATCCCTTCTAACCTCCTCTGAGTCTTATAGCTATTATGCAAAATGTATATGCTCTACTAATTACTCCTTTAACAGCAGCTTCTGTTCTAAATTCTATTAAAAACTCTACCAGTACTGGCCTTTTCTTTAGGATCTCCCTAATTCTCTATCTGCCTACACTCCGATATCAATCCCTGATGGGGAAGGCAATATCTATCGACTACAGTCCACATAAATTCTTGGCCTCTTCCCATTCTATTACCTTTCCCTCTCTAATTATTTGCTCCCAATACTTTAGCTCTTTTGCCAGTTCTCTCCAATAAATTCCAGCCACCTATTCCCTATTGTCTGTATTCCAGTACCATGCATTTCTTAATACTTTCTGCTCTTTTGTCTTTACCGGTAAGGCCATTTACATTCAGTGATAATATGAACAGTGTAACTATCATGTTAGAAAGCTGTTACAGTCTCACCTATTATACATGACAGTTGATTTGAATGTATTATTTCCAACTTTTAGCTTACATGTTTTCAAAGTTTGGTAGGCTGAACTCTTAGACAGTTGCATCTTATCTCCATTTGAGCCGGTATCACAGTTTTCTGAATTTTCTACTTCAGTAAAAACACACAAATAAGAAACTAAATGGATTTTCTGAATCCCCTATCCTTTTTAACTTACAAACACACAATACTATGTATACTTTGAAAAATTAAGATTAGCCCTCCAAATAGGAGCAGTTGGCCCAAATCAACAACAGCACCCACAGGACTATTCCACAATTAAGGTTACCCAAGCTAAAGCGCATGTTAGAGCCTGTGTTGTTACTTGGGCTTACTGCTGTCTTTTATCTCTCTTCCCCCTGAAATGTGAAAAACTGCATACTTTCAGTAAATATTAAGTTTCAGCTCTAAGAAAAAGTGCACTGGCTAACTTTTAAAAACATTAAACTGTGCATTGTTTTACTAAACTATTAAGGCTGCTGGGAAGACAACATTTGTATCTTATTCACTTCCCACAAGTACAAACTTCATTTCTTTTTCATGGAACTGCTTTGTCTATGTACCGTTAAACATTAATTACACAGTGCTGACAGAAATGTATAAGAAAAGTATATGAAATATAAAGTGTTCAAAGGTCTAATGATTAATTGCTTGTATCTGCAGACAACTCTAAGTAAAAGTTATTGGCAATGAGAAAACAAAATGGCTACTAACTTTACAGATGCATGAAAGTATCTTTGTAAATTTCACTTGTAACACATTCCACAAACTTCTCATAGTTAATTGTTGGAACCTGTAGACTTCTTCACCCAATCAGATCATTTGGTCATGGAAAAATAGAGTAGGGGAGCTTTTTTCCTCGGGCCTCTGCTGAAAATGGGCTTTTACCCAGTCGGACTTTCCTGGCAATCAAATGTCAATAACTACATAAATAAAAACAACAAATGGATTAGAAAATACACAGAAAATACAATTATCCATGTCTTTCATTATTTTGTCTTCTTTTTTCAAATCTACGTGCTTACAAAATTACTCCACAGCTTAAAACCAAATACATTTAATAAATATCCACTTGTGTATAGAAAAATAGAGAGAACACCTTAATTCTACATATATCATCAATACACTTCAACATCTGCCATTCCAGCAGCCCAAGATGGCAATACTATATTAAGTGTAATTTACATCTTTCTGTCCTCTTTCACCCAACCAACCACAGTGAAAAGCAAGGATACATTAGAACAAAAAATTACTTTCTTGCATTTAAATCTTTAACATGTGCAGCAGTCACTGGTAAGACACCTCTCCACCTCACATTTAAAAATACCCAGCTGTACCCTACATTTATTTTATTTATTTATTTTATTGACATTTGTTAACCAGGTTGGTCCAGCTGCGCTTGTTGCCCATTTTCAGTGGAGACCCGAGGAGAAAAGCTCCAAAATAAACACAAACAGTTTACAAAGAATCAAACATTTGAGTAAAAAATATGGTCAAAATCAGTTATACAAGAGCATTAGAGAGACTAAGCAGAAATGCAAACACATGATGTATACATATCAATATTTTTACAGACTAAAAAATATATTTATTTACATATTTACAAAGAGAGTTAAGTGTAACAGTATTGATTGCAGAGTTTAATAAGTATCCACAATAGGGGAGTACTTAGCTGCATGTGGAGGGACTGAAAAGGTATATAGTAGGGTTGTGGAGAGCTTAAATAGGGGCTTGACAAGGACATATTTTGGAGATGAGTAGATAAAGTTTGAGTTTTTCTTTAAAGTGGGATGGGTGAATGATGGAACAAATGTCTCTTGGGAGTTTGTTCCAGGCTTGGGCGACGGAGTGTTTATATAGAAGTTTGCCAGATATTTTTTGGGTTAGTAGATTTGTAGTAGTTGCTGATTAGTGGCATGGAGAGTCTGTGGAGGAGTGTAGATAGAGATGAAGGAAGAGACAGCAGGGCAGGATGAAGGTTTGTAAAGAATGAAGTGTAACATTTGAAGTTGTGACAGCAGTAGAAGATGGGGGAATTCTAACCAGTGGAGAGTATTTAGGGCAAGGCAGTGATGTGTACTATATGGAGAGTTTGTGATAAATCTAGCTATCTTGCGGTAAGTTTGTTTAAAGTAGTACTTTGGAATTTGGTGAGTACTGGGGCACCATATAGAAGGGAGGGGAGGAGAAGAGCTTGTGCAAGGGAGAGTCTGGCATTTGTAGTTAGAAATTTTTTGTTGCGATACAGCAAACCAAGTTTCTGGAAAGTCTTTCTTATGCTTTGGAGGATGTGCAAGCTGAATTTGAGTTTCCAATCTATGATGACCCCAAGGAATTTAGTGTGAGCTTCAGGTTGGATAACAGTGTTATTAGAGGGAGTAATAGTAAAGGTGAATTTGAGGTGACAGAGCAAGGGAAAATAATAAGAGTTTGGTCTTTTTAGGGTTGGGAATGAGTAGATTCCTGAACAACCACTGTTCAGTGGATAGGAAGGCCTGTTGAGTAAGAGTGTGGAGACTGGAGATATTGTCTAAGATGGAGATGAGAGTCAAGTTGTCTGCATCTTGGATGAGGAAGGATTGTTTACAAGAAGTATAGAGATCATTGGTAAAGACATTAAATAGGAGGGGACACAGGATGGAACCTTGTGGTACCCCGGTTGGGAGAGGTATAAATGGAGAACAGGAACAAAGCCATTTAACAGACTGCTGCCTGCAGGATAAGTAACTGGAGAACCAGGCAAGGGAGGAAGAAGACAGATTGAGATCTGCAAGTTTAGGTAGCAATAGGGGATGGGAGACTGTATCAAAGGCTTTGGAAGGTCAAGGAAGAGACATGATACGAGTTTGTTACTGCCTAGGGCCTCAGCAATGGTATGTGTAAAGAATAAGAGGGCAGTAGATGTGCTGTGGTTTGGACGGAAATCATGCTGAGTGGGAGTAAGGTGGTTATGCTGAAGGAGGTAGTTGAGTAGTTGTGAGGGGATACATTTTTCGAGAATCTTAGAGAGGGGAGGGGAGATAGAATGGCTATAGGTCAGTAGTTAAATGGGTCTGCTTCTAAATAAGCATAAAACTGCTTTACAACATAATGTGCAGTTTCAAATGTTCATACAAATATTTAATAAAATCTATTTTACATACAGCTGCTGCTGCTTCAGCCCCTTCAGTGTCCTTCTAAACATTTATGACAAAGGTCCAGAATATTCTATACAGTTCACCCACAAGTTTAGCTGAGTCAACAGAATTCCACTCTCTCAGTCACGTCTTGCAAAGCCACACTGCAGATGTCTAATCCAAAGCTTAACGAGATTGATGCTTTGCAGTCTCCCTTTTATTTCCTAATTTCATGATGTTGCTGGCCTTGCTGGTAATCTCCATCTCCCAACACCAGTCCCTAGTTCAAATCCAATATACTCTTAATTCTTCTAGTCAACTCCTGTGCTTGTTACCCACTCATTTTCGTTAATGCAAGTGATTTTGCTGGTTAAGTCTTTCTATAGACTTTTGGTATATTCTGAAGAATAAGAAGCAGACACCTTCTGCTTGCTGGCTAACTCTTTGTTAGCTAAACCTTTTCATTTCCTTTTTAGTGTATTCCACTGTCGAAAATGTATTTGATCTTTCAGGGAAAAAATATTCTGAAAACAGCAGAGTACAGAAGCTTGAATCTCACCTGCCTCTTGAGATTCAATGATAGCTAGGACAGACTTGCTTCTCTTCTGCTTGGTGCAGAATGAAAAAGAAGTTATGTACTTACCATAACGTTCCATGTGAGTTGTTTATCTCTCCTTTATTCTCACTGATGGGTTCGGAGCTGATCCTCGGCTCTGACACGGCCGATAGCAAAGCTCAAGGTTTGCCAGTAGCTCGAGACCAAGCCCCTTATCCCACAATGCACTGCTGGAATTACCTCAGATCTTGTTTACTGCAAGTATATATACCCTTTTATTTATTTCTACAAGGAAGCACTTCCCGAAGGGGAAGAAGTATTGAATAACCAGGATGGTACCAGCCTCTAACTCAACTGTCAGCCTGGAGGGGGAAGGAGGGAGAGACGTGAGAATAAAGGCGAGATAAACAACTCACATGGAACGTTATGGTAAGTACATAACTTCTTTATGTGAAGTTGTTAAATCTCGCCGTTTATTCTCACTGATGGGTAGCGACCCTAGCACCCTCAATCTTGGGTGGCTCATGGAAGTACATTTTTCAGTACTGTGGAACCAAAGGAAGACCTGTCCCTGGAAGCCTTATCTACTTTGAATGTGTGATAAAGGTATGATGTTTAGACCAAGTGGCTGCAGCACAAATATTGTCAAGGAGCAATTTAGCCTGAAAGGCAGAAGACATAGGCAGAAATGGCTCTGGTAGAATGAGCCTTAGGTTTGTGTGTCAATGGCATGCTTGCATTCGCATAAACAAAGGATATACAATCTGATAATCATTTAGATAGAGTTGTTTTAGCCACTGGATTACGTTTTCTGGCCTCTGAAAAGGATACAAAAAGTTGATCTGATTTTCTAATATCCTTAGTTTTGTCAAGATAAAATCTGAGCTGTCTGTGTACATCAAGTTTGTGCAGCATGTATTCCAATTTGTTAGAGTGGTTGGGGAAAAAAGACTGGCAGTCCAATGACTTGATTGATATTGGATTCAGAACATACTTTAGGCAAAAAGGAGGGGTTTGTTCTGAGAGATACTCTATCCGCATGAAAAATCATGTAAGGAGGCCTGAGAGATAATGCTTGAAGTTCTGACACTCTACAGGCAAAAGTAACGGCTACCAGAAATATAGTCTTCCAGGACAAATATTTGAGATCACAAGAAGATGCTGGTTCGAAAGGGGGAAGAATAATTTGAGAAAGCATAAAATTCAAATTCCAGGGAGAATAAGGGATTTTGACAGGAGGTCTCATTTGAAATGCACCTTTAAAAAAGCCTTAGATAACTTATGGCCCATAACATTCAACCCATCGAATCCAAGGTGGAAATTTGATATGGCGGCTAACTGGACATGAACTGTGGCAGCTGCTGCTCCTTCAAGATCTTTGTCAAAAATTCTAAAATGGACAACAGAGGAGCTCGGAAAGGGTCAATTTTCTGTATATTGGCCCAAATTGTGAACCTGTTCCACTTACTGCGGTATAGCTTCCTGGTGGATGGCTTATGAGAAGACAAAAGGATTTGTCTTGTATCATCTGAGATAGAATGAAGCCTGGCAATTAGGAGAAGTGGATTAGCCAAGCAGTCAGCTTTATGGACTGCAGTGAAGGATGGAGGTCCCCTGACGGGTGTGTCAAAAGGTCCGGAACTGGGTCCAGGATCCATGGGTTCTCCAGTAGATGATGGTGAAGGAAGGGGAACCAAATCTGTCGAGGCCAGTAGGAGGCAATGAGGATAACTGTCCTTCCTAACGATTTCGCTTTCTGTAAAAACCTGGGTATCAATGTAAAGGGTGGGAATGCATAAAGGAGACCAGGGGGCCAATCGTTCACGAGTGCATCTCTCGGGGGATGTCCTGGAGGTGGTATTAGGGCAAAGTAGCTTCTGCATTTGGTATCAATGTGACTGGCAAAGAGGTCGCAGCAAGGCTGGCCCCATTTGCAGAAAATCAAATCAGCAACTCGTTGGTTGAGAGACCACTCGTGAGGCAAAAGTATTGCCCTGCTCAGCTTGTCCGCTATCACGTTGGATTTCCCCGGGATGTGTGTTGCTAACAGAAAAAGCTGGGATGACACAGCCTATTGCCAAACCCTGAGGTCTTCTCGACAAAGGGGGTAAGATTTGGTTCCACCTTGCTTGTTCAAGTACCAGACCACAGACATGTTGTCTGTCTGAAATGCAATTGTCCCTAGAGGAAGAGAGTCCTGAAAGTACTGCAACGCCAGAAGTACCACTCTCAACTCCAGTACACTGATATGCACATGTGACTCTTGATCCATTCATGTGCCTTGGGCAGTCTTTCCCTGAAAATGCCCCCCCCCCCCACCCTATCAGGGAAGCATCCGTGGTCACAGTGGCTACTGGGGGGGGGGACAAAGGGTCTTCCGACTGAGACATGAAGAGACGTCAACCACCACCGAAGGTCTTTCTTGCAAGAATTCGTGATGAGAATCATGTGGTTCATCGGTAGTTTCTGGTAAAACCACTGAGAAAAGAGGAGCCACTGAAGAATTCGCATATGCATCCTTGCTAGTGGGTATAGCCAGGATTGCTGCTGCCATCAAACCTAACACCTTCAAGACCTCTGCTGCTGTAGCTTTGTTCTTTGACACCAGTGAGTTGATGTGTTGGCGGAGAAGCGAGACTCTTTCGATTGGAAGACGTAGAGTGGTGGTTGAGGTATCTAACTCTGCTCCCATAAAAATGGTATGCTGCGATGGCGATACGGCAGACTTTTCGAAATGGATTGTAATGCCTAATCGATTGCAGAGTGTCAGAGTGTATTGTGTTGCCTGAGTCAATTGATGCCTGGTGGTAGCGGTGAGGAGCCAATCGTCTAGGTATGGAAACATCTGGAATCCTAGACGCCCCCCAGGTGAGCCATGACCACTGCCATGCATTTGGTGAGCACTCTGGGGGCTGTAGTGAGACCAAAGGGCAGGGCTCGGAACTGGTAATGATTGGTTCCCAGCCAGAAACGCAGGTGATCTCTGGAGCATCTGTTCATCTTTATGTGATAGCACGCGTCCTTGAGCTCTATGGAGCACATCCAATCGCCTTTCCATAGGAAGGGAAGAATGGACTGAAGCGTGACCATTTGGAACTTCTCTTTCTTTACAAACTGGTTGAGTCTGCTGAGGTCCAAGATAGGTCTCCAGTCCCCTGTTTTCTTTGGTACCAAAAAGAATCTTGAGTAAGTTCAGAATCCAACTTGGTCTGCTGGGACTGGTTGGATGACTCTTTTTCTAGCAATTTGTGGAACTCTACGATTGCTTGTTCCCTGAGACTGGGTGGAATATCTGGGATTCTGTTTACAGGAATGGGAGGGGAAGAGAACGGTATGAAATATCCTCTGGAAATGATGATTTGTACCCATGTATCTGATGTTATGTTTAGCCAGGCTTCTGGGTACAAAGACAAGTGACCCCCGACTGCCTCCAGAGCCGAACAGCTGGGCCCCCTTTCAGGGGCGCTGGTAGGGTTGACCAGAGAACTGGCCCCTGTGACCCTGTTGCTGCGGACCCCCTCTGCCGCGGGGGCCACGTCTTCCGTTATAACCCCATCCTCTGCCTCTAGAGGGGGTTTCTCCATGTGTGTCCTGAAAGGCTCCCTGTGCTCTTCAGAACCACATTTTCCCTCCCCTAGGGGTAGGGCCGAGTAGGGGTAGAAAAATAGACTCCATCAGCAGATGGGGTTCTTGCCTTCCTGCTCACACCTGGTTAAAGTTTGCTTTACATTAGGCCCAAACAGTGATGAGCCATTGAATGGAGTGTTGATAAAAGAAAACTTAAAGGGCTCCGCAATGGAACAGAGACGCATCCAGGCTTGTCTTCACAGAGCAATGCCCGAACTAGCGGCTCTACATGAACCATCAGCTGCATAAGATATGAGACGCATGGACGAGTTCACAACTGAGTTTAGGGTAGCGAGCTGTTTGTTGACTTTGTCGGCAACCCCTGCAGCTACCGTAACCTTGAGAGCATCGCCTAGCCCTTTCAGATCATCTCTTTGTAGTCTCGTAAAATGGGTTAAGTAGTTCAGTGATCGCAGAGAAAAAGTCGCTGAACTAAACATGCGTTTCCCATATCTATCCATGATCCTAGAATCTCTGTTAGGAGGATGGATAGATGTGGATGTTTCAGACACTTCCTTTTTGGTGGCTGAAGCTACCACCATGGCATCAACTGGCACTCCTTTGGTCAAAAAGGCCTTGTCCACTGGGGCAGAAATTAATTTATTTGGCTTGCGAGGGACAGGTTCCATGGCCTCCGGTGACTCCCACGTCTTACAAGAGATCAGTTCCATAAGCTCGTCATAAGGCGGAGACACCCAAGAAGTGGAAGGATGAGACCCAAAAGCCTTCAAGAGCACAGACTCATCCTCAGTAGGGGTCTTGGACTGCCAATCGCCCCTCTGACTAAGAATCTCTAATATCTCCGCAAAGGAGATATCCTCAGAGGGGGATGGAGGGGACCCTTCTGACTCATCCAAGTCCGTGTCAGATGTCAAAGACTCCTGTGGGAAGTCTAAGTGCCTCCTCTTGCACAGTCTCTTCCTGGGTACCTCCTCAGTGAGGAGATCTGGGGAGGTCTCGGAAGAGCAGGGGACGCCCTGTGGGGGTACTTGAGGCTCAGGGTCTCTACGCTTAGGAGGATTGGTAGACGAAGAAGCAGACACAGGAGCTTGAGGGGAGAGGGAAGGCCGAACCGATGCTGACGTTGTCTTGGGAGACAGAACTCTCCTCATAGCATCGAAGGCGCCATGGCTCCGACGAGAAGGGGTAGATGGACCCGAAAGGACCGTCCGATCCTCCCGCACCGAAACCATGGGCTCCGAGCTCGAGGTAGGAGCCGAGCTCATCCGAGCCGAAGCCCCGAGAGGAAGAGCTGGCGCCGACAAAATCGGTCCGACTATCCTCCCCAGACCCAATGGGAGAGCGTCGGCTCCTAGAGTCCTCGGTCGGCGCCGAGGACGTCCGAGTAGATGGAGCCGATAACACCGGTGCAGGTCTCGGCTCCAAAGGTTCGACAATCATCGGTTCAGGTTCCTTCGGCTCTGAGGGTCCAGTATGGCTCGGAGGAGGAGTAGACAAATCCGGTTCAATGGTCTTCGGCTCCGACGAAATGGTCAGGGCCAACAACAATTTGGCAAGTCCTGGTGCCTGTAAAAGCTTCTGCACTAGCCGATCCATGTCCAAATCCGAAAGGCTGACTGAAGACTTAGATGAATGCACCGAAGGTGCTGACTGGAGCAGAGGAGAAAAGGGAACCTCAGAGACCGGCTCCAAGACTGGGAGCTGGCTCCAAATCAAAAGGACACACTGTTCCGAGAGATGTGGAACCAATGACCCTGTACCCTCTTGAAGTTCTTGCCGTTTTTACAACTTTCGAATCTGAAGATTTAGAAGATTTGGAGGATTTGGAAGAAGTGCTGGCACATTCCTGGCTACCCAACGCCTCAGAAAAAGAATGTTGTAGTAATCCCCTGTCAATGAGTTTCCTCCTTTTCTCCAAGAGGACTCCTGATGAAAAGGAATGGCAAATGCTGTAAGTGTCTTGGAGGTGTTTAGCCCCCAGACAGTAGACACATTGGATGTGTCAGTCAACGATGGACATTTTCTGCCCACAATCTGGGCATTTCTTTAATCCCGATTTGGGATGAGACTTTTCATCTGATATACTCTAAACAGTACAAACCTGTAGAGTACAAATAACAGTACACTGAAATTTAAATAGGGTAAAAGACCCAACACTAATTAAGGAAAGCAAACTAAGCCCACACCGGGCACTATCTACCACAGAGGTAAAACTATGAATTTCAAATACAGGGCTAAAAAGGCCCACTGAGAGAAACCTGACCAGAAGAATTATTGTTATTATTAACTCTAAATAGGGCTAAAAGGCCCACACAAGACGATTACGCCAACATAGGGCACTAACCCACAAACTACTATTTCTATATTATAATTTTAACAATAACACACAAACTGCTTAGATGAATAATATCGAATAGAAAGAAGAAGAATTTTTATCAAAAACTTGCTATTTTTTACCAAATGGTCCGAGCTAGCTGGATCACAGAGATCTCTCTTGCCGCGGCAAACTAGATCTGAGGTAATTCCAGCAGTGCATTGTGGGATAAGGGGCTTGGTCTTGAGCTACTGGCAAACCTTGAGCTTTGCTATCAGCCGTGTCGGAGCCAAGGATCGGCTCTGAACCCATCAGTGAGAATAAACGGCGAGATTTAACAACTTCACATTAATTATTTTTCACAAGCACATTGCTGTCTCCAACTTTGAATACTTGTCCTTTCTGTAAACTCTTTCTGCTGGTGTAACTTCATCTTTACTACTACAAGTCTTGACCACTTTCAATTAACAAATCCTGATGTGGAACAAGAGTCCATTTGCTTACTTGTACTTTCATATGCCTTCCAGTTTCACTGGTATGGCAGGAAATCTCAGGTTCTCTGCAAGCACTTTAACTCTATCTTTTAAACAGCTCTTCTTAAAAAAAATCTCACGCTCAATCAGCCTCTGACAAATTCAGTCTCCAATATGTGCAGTATTATAAAGCTCAAAGATTTATAGGTATGTAGTAGGCTAATGACCACCAGGGCCTTTATAAGCCTAGCCATGCAATCTAATCCAACAGTGTCTCTATATATCATGGGGGTTTATTAGGAGGGTGTATGTTAGGAAGTTTCTAGAAGCTATGGGGGGGCACGTTAGTTTGGGTATTGTTGTCTACCTCTATCATAGACAAACAGCTGAATAACTAAAGTTTCTATTTTTTCCACACTTTTGACTGTCATTTAGAGTTTCACTTCTTTTAAACAATTTGGAATGCAATTTTGTTTGCTTGTTTCTGTAATTTACTAGAAGCCATTTCCTAGACCACAGCTGAAACTTAAACATTTTTTTTTTTTTTTGCTGAACAGCTACAAGATTCTTCCCAGTCAAGCTTTCTCTTCTCTTCGATTTTCTGCTACTTTTTTCCAAATTTCATCTCTGTTGGCATCTATGCACTGTAATTATAAATCAGTAATGGAATTTTATCTTTAGGGCCCCCACAAACAAATGCAGTTTTCATACAGGGGCAGTTCTAATACACCTGTTGATCAGTGTGCAGCCATCTTCGAAGTCCTACAGCATTTGTTTTCTGATTTACATTAAAGCACCTTTTAGTTTTTTTTAAGTGAGCTCTGATCATATAATATGCAATGTATGTGCTTTGTTACACATTTTTAACACATTCCTTATGCCCTCAGATTTCTTTATTAAATCTTTGGCTTATCTGCAAATACTTCATTAGATCAGTGCTCTACCCTGGTTAACAGATGTTAAATAGGATAAAAATAAAATACTCTTGGCTAAGCAGTTTACACTCAATCAATGGAGGCATTCAGTGAAAATAGGCACCCTACACCTGTGTGGGTTTTAAAGTAGGGGTCAACAAACAGAATTCATCAAGGGTCAAGATGAGATACTCCCCGATTCTAAACCTGACATGGCTTCAAGCAGAGTTATGACTCCAAAAGGAAAGACTGGTGCCCAGAGTGGTGAGATGCAATGTTGAGGGCCCTATGCCATGACATGGCAAGAAATTTAAACTTTACCTCTGAGCTACAAAAAAAGATTATGGCCTATGGGCTAGTCAAAGAAATAAGGACACCACAAGAAGCTTGGATGAAATACCACTCCTTCACTAGAGGACAATATAAAGCACAGACCTTCTAAGGGGCTACTGCAGCAAAATGAACATGTCTCCAGGCCAACAAGAGAGTGCCTAAAATAATGGTTCCAGGGAAGGAATACTCAGAGGATGACAACAGGTTCTAGAACTAAAGGGCAAAGTGAAAAAAATCCTTCTATCACAAAACTTCCCTGAAGAAGGCATCACCCCATGAGCAGCTCTGGGACTTTGAAGTTTTATCAGACTGAAAAACAAAACCCTCTCTGTTCAAATCATTCACGAAGCCAGCTAGGGAGGGATGTCTGCATATGCTAATTACCCAGATGCAGTACTGCACCCAAGAATGCATCAATTGTACAGCTGTCTGGGGCTCAAGGGCAAATGCATGCATATTAAAGGCTGCATCCAACTGGAACAGAGGTCTGCACCAGGCCTAGTGCTGGCATGAAACTTGGGTTCGTAATGGGATAAATTAGACAGCTATGACTCCAACAGTAGCCAGAGTGTCACTCAATCCCTCACAAATTGGTAGAGGATCCTGGTGCAAGCTGAGCCCATGACTCTGACTCTGCCTTTACAGCAAACGCCTTGACCAGGAATGCCCCAAGTCCATTACTCTGTGACTTAAAGAGCCAATTCCCCATTTCTCAGAAAGGCAGATTAAGAATCAAGCTGATCAACTTCAGGAAAATGGCACAGACAAGCCTGGGATATCAATCCCTGCAGGGTAGAAAATGGGGATTTGCCCTTCCCAGACCTCAAAACCTGCAAAGAGGTCCTGGAGGGTATCAAAGCCCAGTTAATAGAAAGTGATCCTTGTCCTTGACCTACCTTATGGGGGAACTAGTCCTTGCCAATCCACCTTGTGAAGTCTTGTGTGTTGGAAGTTCAAATTGCTACTCGTTAGGGCTGCTAGAACTGTTTTACATTATTCTTGCTAGGTCGTCTAGTCTTTTCCCTAGCAATTTCACCTTAATCTAAAAGAGAGTTGAAGCGCGCCTTACAAGCTGTTTATGCCCCATTTTTCTAAATTAATACATTAATCGAAAAGAGAGTTGAAGCGCACCTAAAAGCTGTTTTTGCCCCTTTTTTCTAAACTAATTCACTGGCTCTCTAGCGCTATTTTATATGAAGTGTTGTCTGTATTGGTTTCACTTGTGCTGACTGAACTCCCTGACTAGGGCTGATGAAATGTTGTATGCATTAGTTTCACTTATGTTCTGATGAAATGTTGTATGCATTAGTTTCACTTATGTTGTATGTACTCATTATCATGGACAAATGTGTTTTATCTCAAATCCACACGCTAAAGTGAAAGCATTCCTGCAATGGTTTATAGTCGCTAACCTACTGTTCTTGTTACTACGTGGTCCATGTGGTTTGCTAATTATATATGCATGATCTAGTGATAAGTTACTTGTGATACAGTCCTATTGCTTATAACCCATATTTTTGTGTACTGAATCTTCTATACTATGAATTTTACCCTAATGGGCTTACAATTGTTATAATATTTTAGTTTCTACCTTATGTTTTCTGTCTCGTGCTGTTATATTTCAACTGTGATCTTATAGGTTTTTAAAAGGTATGCATGTGTAAGGTGGCTGTCTTTCTTAAAGAAATTATATATTTTGCCTCTCAGCCTAAAACTGCTTATGCCAACTGCTATAAGTAATTACTGTCCTATGTTAATCTACTACTTGTTTTCCTCTTCTCCCTAAACAACCCAGCTTGTAACCTCTATCCTGCTGTAAGACTTCTGACCTGCCTGCCTTTCAAGGACCCCCAAAATTAGAAGTTATGTACTCACCATAACGTTCCATCTGAGTAGGTAGTTCATTTGTCTGCAACTTGTTTCAAGCTAATGGATCCGAGCTCCTAGCCCCTCCCTTCACCCATAATCCCCTGCTAACCCTCCATGACCTCAGATCGAGTTTGCCTCTCCATATATATCCAACAAAGGATATCTAAAAAAACTAATAGATCCAAAGAAGGTCAGGGGGAAGGAGGATGGTTGCAGACAATGAACTACCTACTCAGATGGAACGTTATGGTGAGTACATAACTTCTAAATCTGAAGTAGGAATGTTCATTTGTCTGCAACCTGTGGGACAGAGTCCCCAGCTACCTGCACCCTGGGTGGCCATCATGGAAGGATACAGAGCCAAAGGATGCTCTCCCTCTAGAAAGCAGGTTTAGCTTGTAGTGGTTGATAAAGGTATGAGATGAAGCCCAAGTGGCTGCAGAACAAATATCATCCAAAGGAACTCTAGACTTAGAAATGGGTGGAATGAGCACAAAATCCTTCTGGTGCGGGTCTACCTGAGGCTTGATAAGCTAGCAGGATACATTGGGAAATCCAGCGAGATAAAGATACTTTAGAGATAGCTTCTAACAGCTGGTCGGATTGTCTGAACATCCAATGAGTGCAGCTTGTATTCACCCTTATTTTGATATTTAGGAAGAAACCGTAAATTTATGGATTGGTTTATGTTGGTTTCTGATGCTATCTTGGGAAGAAAGGAGGGATTGATCCTGAGGTACACTCTATCAGGGTGAAAAATCAGCGGAGGTTTACAGAAAGAGCCTGAAGTTCGACACTCTTTTCACTGAAGTAATGGCTACAAGGAATGCCGCTTCCAGGACAAGAATTTGAGGTCCACTGAAGCAGCGGGTTCAAAGGGTGGAGCAGTCAAGGCTTGAAGAACTAAAGTAAGATCCCATGGGGTACGGCTTCTTTACAGGAGGTCTAAGTAAAAGGTACCCTTGAGAAAGGTTTTACACAATTTGGCTGACATCAAGGGTCCTGTATCATGTCCCACATGATAATGAGAAATGGCTGCCAATTGCACTTTGACTGTTGAACAACTAGCACCCTCTTGAAAGAGTTCAGTTAGGAAGTCTAAAATGGATGGAAGAGGAGCCGTAAGGGATCTAGCTCAGATGGAAAAATGTTTCCATTTGCTGTGATATACCTTCCTGGTGGAGGGCTTATGTGCTGCCACGAGGATGGCTTTGACTTGTGAAGAGATACCGAGTCCTAACTAGGAGTGGAACTGGAGCAACCAAGCTGTCAGTTTCAGATTGTCCAGGTTTGGAGTTGGCAAGTCCGATGGATGGGAGATGAGATCCGGATGGGATCTAGAATCCAAGGGTGATTCAGAGACCACAGTTAAGGGAACCAAATTTGTCGAGGCCAGAATGGGGCAATGAGAATCATTTTAGGCTTTCTGTAACAGTTGTATCATCATTGGAAGAGGAGGATAGGCATAGAGTTTGATGGAGATGCAAAAGATCGCAGGGTTCCCAATATCTGCTTCGCTACTACAGGATTGAGAGACCACTGTAGGGCTGAGCTTGTCCGCTAGGATGTTGGTCCTCCAGAAAGTGGTTGGTGGAGATCGCACACTATCATGGCTTCGGCAAAGAGGATAAGATCTGGTTCCCCTGTTTGTTGATATACCAGACCACTGACATGTTGTCCGAGTGAATTGCAATCGCTCCTGCGGGAGGAAGCTCTGAAGTGCTTGCAACGCTAACAGCACCGCCTCATCTCCAGAACGTTGATATGCAGGGAGGTCTCTGTATCGCTCCACGCCTTGGACTGTCCTGCCTGAGTAATGCCCATGGGGAGAGGTGCAGAAGGGTCGCCCGTATGGAAGTTTGATGCTTGGAGCCACCATAGTAACGCCTTTCTGCAAGCCTTGCTGATAGCAATGGGATGGTGGAGAGGAGGATAGGAAGGACCATTGCACTAACAGAGTCCATTGCAGGACTCGCATGTTCAAACGGGCATGGAAGGAGTGTAATCACTGCTGCCGTGGAGCCTAGTGCCCTCAGGATCAATTGGTGAAGCCTCTGAAAGAAGGATAGCCCGCACATGAAGTTGAAGATTTCTGATTCTCTCCACAGTTAGGAAGGCTCGCAAATCTCTGGTGTTTATTCTGGCACCTATAAATTCTATGATCTGTGTTGGTGCCAGTAGGGATTATTGATAGTAATGCCTAGTTGTGGGGCTAGATGGAGAAAGAAGTCTCTGGCTGAGCAAAGTAGATGCCTTGTTGGAGCCAGTCAGGTACGGGAAGACCTGAATTCCCTGGAGTCTCAGGTGGGCCGCAATCACAGCTAACACTTTGGTGAACACCCGGGGGGCTGTGGTGAGGCCAAAGGGAAGGACCCTGAACTGGTAGTGACTGGCTCCCAGCAGGAAGCGAAGGAACCTCCTGGATCGTTTGTCCATTAAGATGTGGTAATACGCATCCTTGAGGTCTATAGAGCACATCCAATCGCTCTCCCTCAGAAGGGGAGGATAGATTGAAGAGTGACCATTCGAATTTTTCCTTGGTTACTGACAGGTTCAAGCCTTTTGGCACCAAAAACCTGAGTAGAACTCCTAATCCGAGCCGGTCTTGGGGACGGGCTGGATGGCTCTTTTCTTAGCAGCTGCTGTATTCCTCCTGTGATCGGGTGGTACATCGGGGAGGTTCTTGGATTGGGGGACATGGAGAATTGGTATTTTGTACCCTCTGGATATGATGAGAAGCACCCAGTGGTCTGTTGTGATGGACTCCCATGCCGCTAGATGCTTTGAAACTGCCTCCAGAGTGGAGCAGCCGGGCAACCCTCAGGGAGCCCTCTGCCCCTAGGGCGACGCCTCCCTGTCCACCTCTGCCACGGTAGGACTGGTTGTCCGGAGCTGGTTGGGAATGTTGTGATTAACCACATCTTCTTCTGACCATTTTGGTTCCTTGAAAAGGACCAGCAGAGGAACTGTTTTGCCAAAAGGGCAGAACCATCAAGGGGCGCCAAGACGCTTTAAAGCAGTAAAGTCGCATGACGGGAGGCAAGCCACAAGCTTTAAAGGGCTCCTCTCCAGAAATGAATGACGGAGCCAGGCCTGACACAATAGCCGCATAGAGGTATTGTTTATCCTCCCTTTGATAAGATCCCGCTGCATCCTGAGTTCAGAGACCTTACTGAGAAGGTCGCTGAACAAAAGACTCCTAAGTGATCCATCAAATGGGACTTGGATGGACTGAGGGACTCTCCTGAGCCAATTCCCTCTTTGTGGCTGCCGCCAACATGGCATCTGAGACCGGGGGGGGGCTAAGAATCCTATCCAAGCTTTCGCTTTGTGGCTCCACGTGTCCCGATCTCTTCCATGCCCTGGTGGTAATAAGGTCCACCAGGACACCCAGGAGGTAGGACGGCCTGCATCTCCATGATGTCTCCAAAGGGGACATCCTCAGGGGATCTTGGGGAGCCTTCTCCAAGTCCAGTCCTCGGGAACTGTCCGAGGAGGCCTCGCCAGCAACATCCTGTTCCAATGGAACTATCTGCAAGCAGGCTGTCCCTTTGGCCGGGTGATGGAAGCCTGGTCCAGCAGAGAGGCTCAACAGAGCCCTCTCCACAACACGAATGCTGAGGGAGAGCCACTCTCCAATGGAAGACAGTCTGATCAGAGGGACCAGTGTTCCCTGAAGGAGGGGAGATAAGAGCACTCCCATCTGCAGCTGGGCCTGGATGAACCTTCGCATCATCCGGTCCAAGTCTGCATCAGATAAAGTAAATGTAGATCTCGAAGAGGCCACTGAGGCAGGCCTGGAAATGACCTCAACGGACCTCCTCCTCCTCGGGCCCGGGAGAAAGAAGGGATCGGAGCCGAGGAGGAGGAGACCTAGAAGCAATGGAGGGAGAAGAGGTCTCTCCTGGCCTCCCTGTCCTCACACTTTAGAGGGAGTTTGAGTCCTAGTCGGAGGCAGGGGGCAGGAGTGGCAACCATCACAGGCTGTGACGGAGCCACAGAGTAGAAGTCCTCCATTCTTTCAGTGCCCTGATGTTGAACGCTGCACAGATAGTACAGCCTGTTCAACCGGCCATCAGCCGGGAGAGCTTATGGCTTTGGGGCCTCAGCCATTCCCTTTTTTTTTTTTTTAACTAAAAAAGAAGAAAAAAACAACTACACACACACAGGCCCCAAAAGACACACAACAAACACTCACACGGGTATTAATAAAAATTTAAGGAACCTAACACAGACACACTATATAATATTACTTTAAACAACAAAAAAAATATTTCCTGACAAGAAATAATTCAAAAAGTTAACTTTTTTTTGACTTATCTGACGGAGCTCAAAAAGATCCAGCCTTCACAAGAGCGGCAAACTAGATCTGAGGTCATGGAGGGTTAGCAGGGGATTATGGGTGAAGGGAGGGGCTAGGAGCTTGGATCCATTAGCTTGAAACAATCGGATCCGTAACCCACAGGTTGCAGACAAATGAACATTCCTACTTTAGATCTAACGTCAAACATCTCAAATACATCCTTGAGGAAGTTGCTGACCTATACTCAAACTACCCTCCATCTAAAGGATTCTGTGAAAGCATGTTTGACCTAGCATCTAAGCTGTACAGTTAAATTGCTATTATCTCTGAAGAATAAAGTAACCATTGTATGCTAAATCAACAATTGTGTACTAAATCTCCCACCTTAGTCTAGTACCCAGCAGCCATACCCCCCCCCCCCATCTATCACATGGGACTTTTTGCTCCCTCCTCAACTCCTATCTACCAGCTGTGTCCTCTGGTCTCTGCTTTCCCCGAACAGCTGAACTGTAATTTCTCCCATCTCGCCACTAGGTGGCACCCTTACCTAAGCTTAAATAGGTTTCCAAATACTCCTGACCCTAATTTTTTATGAAATAAAACCTGACCACTCTGAATCCTTTTTAGTTATCTGGCATTTGTACCTGTAAACTATCCAGACCTTTTTTACCTGATTTCCTTACTGCAGTCCCCATTCCGTTACTCACTACCTATATGACCTCTCCCCTCTTACCTGGAACTACTAAGTGTGTAGTAATATTCTGAAGGTTTCTCTGATTGTTTTTGTGAGCTTGTCTTTCAATTGCTCAAACCCGCTCCATTCGCCCTGCAGGCTCACTCCGCTCCACTACCCTACCCCCAAATTCCACCCACCCCCAGTGCATCTAACCTTATACTTCTCAAGCCACACCCTCATCCTTCACTCAACCAATCAGTCCACTTATCTCATTAAGCCCCTTCCCATTACCTCCATTTCTCACATGTGTATACCCTCTAGCTAATCTATTCCTCTACAACTCCACCCTATCTATTTAACAATCCCCCCACAGACTATCATTCTCACAAGCCATGGCCATTATAGTGAGGCCAGGACTCACTAACAAGTCTCTTTTTCTTAATCCTTACCCCTCTAATTTTATCATATTGCCTTACTTCCTATGAATATCTAACCCACTCTATATTTCATCTCCCCCTAAAACAAACTACCTTATGTACTAATCTAGCCCCGCAAATACACAGTAATATTACATCCTCTTCAGCCTACTATCCTCCACAATTTCATACACTTTACCACATAAAGAATCACCAGACTAGAAAATCTATCCTCTTTTTATGCAAGCTCTTGAAACACTCTCATACTCCTCTACAGCATCTACTACTACATGGTGATATTCAACCAAACCCAGGTCCAAATACCTCCATCTCTGATCCCAATTCATCCTACCCCAACACCTCCTACACTCTCACTAATTCCCATAACTCTCTACTCATAGGCCACCTCAATGTACGCAGTTTAAACAATAAAATTACCCAACTACATGCCCTCCTAGACTTACACTCCTTTGACATCCTATGTCTAACCGAAACATGGCTCAAACCTGCTACTAAGGATAATGATATAATCCCACCAGGTTACAACATCCTACGCTTTGACCAACTAAATAAAAAAGGTGGTGGGGTTGCTATACTGTATAAATCTAAACTACAGGTATTATCAATAGATGTAAAACCTCCCCCACCCAGTAATGCTGAAATGTTAATCTCTAAGCTCCAGATTAATGCCAATAAATCATTAAACATAATTTGCACCTATATCCCTCCAGGTAATAATATTAATACTCTTGAGAATATCCTTAGTTGGCTATCAACCTCCTTCCCACAAGATACTATACTCCTTGGAGACTTCAACATAGACTGGAACTGTTGTACCTCTGGCAAACCAACTACCCACATAAACCTTTATGGCTTTAATCAAATTATCACCTCCCCTACCAGAACCCATAAACCCAGCAATAAACAAGCCACCTTAGACTGGATACTGGTAAACAACAACCCCCTCTCTTATAAAACAGGTATACTTCCCAGATGATATTAGTGATCACTCCCTTACCTACCTAACCAGACAAAAAAACATTACATCCAACCAAGCAACCTTTAGAACTGCCCACAACAAAAAAACGTCAAACCTGCTAGCTTCCAAGCTGAACCTAAAGCATGCAATTGGTCACCTCTAATATACCTACCTCTTGACGAAGCCGTCTCTTATTTTAACACAAACTTCCTTCAAATCCTAGAACATCATGCCCCCTCTCGTACAGTTAGGACTAAGAACAAACCAGCACCTTGGCTAACAGAAACAAGACAAAAAATGATATAGAGAAATAGAATTTGGTCCAAATGAAGAAATACCAAAAACCCAACTGATCAGGAAACCTTTAGACAGCTCAAAAATACTACAAAGAAATCAATACTCCAAGATAAAAAAACTACTACCAGAAATTCCAGCAAGCCCAGCATCAAAACCCACAAAAATTCTGGACAGGCATAAACAGTCTACTCCACCCAGGACACTCCAAAACACCTACACCTTCCAATCTGACTCTGAATACTCCTAGCCAAATAGCCAATACTTTTAACAAATTTTTCTCTGAAACAGCTCAGTCCTTAGCAAATTACCCTATCTTCCACTAGCATCCCTAAGACATGCTCTCTAACCAACTTACCTCCAGCCTTAAAACTGCAGCCTGTTCCAACAACTCTCATCTGCACACTACTTCTCAAACTAAAACCTTGTACTCCTTCTGCTGACCTCCTCCCAGCTGAATTTCTACAAATGGCAGCTGGTGTACTTGCTTACCCTATCTCCATCTTAATAAATAGAACTATTACAGAAGGTTCTATCCCATCACTCTGGAAAGTCTCACATATTATCCCATTACACAAAGGAGGCAACTCAACTGAACTCTCCAATTTCCGTCCCATAGCACTACTCTCTCCATTACTTAAAATCATGGAAATATGCATTCATCGGCAACTCCTTGATCATCTCCTACTAAATAATCTCTTAGCTGACTCACAACATGGCTTTAGACCATTTCATAGTACCACTACCGCACTACTATCCTTTATAGACTGCATTAATAAGAGTCACAATAACAACTTGCTCTCCCTCAGCTCTATTTTTAGACCTCTCCAAAGCCTTCGATATGGTGAATCACCTCCTAATGTTAGACACCCTTAAATCACTTATAGTAGACACTAACTACAAATGGTATAAGTCATATCTAGAAAACAAACAAGCAGTCCTCTGGGAAAATAACCTTTCAACTCACCTCCCTATCTGCCTAGGAGTCCCACAAGGTTCTATTCTTGGACCCCTCCTTTTCTCTATATTTATTAATAATCTGAACTCATTCCTCCCTCAAACCACCTACATACAATATGCTGACGACTCTACATTAATCTGTACTGCAGCATCTCAGGCTGAACTACAGTCTAGCACACAAAAAGTATTCAACTTAGCAGAAGACTGATTCTCCAAACTCTGTCTCCTCCTAAACCCTAAGAAAACCAAACTTCTACTTTTTACCCCTACTCAAAAGTCTCCCCCTATCTACTTCTCAGTAACATCAAATAATGGCACTATAATAGTACCTGATACCACAACTAAGCTTTTAGGTATAACAATCGATAATAATCTTAGTTTTGACCCACACATAAACTTAACCATCAAATCACTTAAAAGAAAACTTGGTTCACTTTATAGGCTAAAAACCTTCCTTACTCCCTTTGCCAGGACTACTATCACCCAAACACAACTAATTTCCACTCTTCTATATGCCTCACCTATCTACACTAACCTATCCAAAAATAACCTAAACAATCTGGCCACCTCCTATAACAACATTGCCAAATTTGCAACTGGTTCCCCATTCCGTACACACCATTGCCAAAAATCTGAAAAAATTAGGATGGCTGGAACTACAAAACCAAATTCTTCTCCAACAACTAACTATTACCCATAAGATCCTGTACAAATACACCCATACTCTCTATCCTTATTAGCCCTTATAAAAATCTAACAGCCTTACGCTCAGCAAATAAGTCACTACTAGCCACCCTTAAATCTAAAAACAAATCTGGAGACTGTCTTTTCAATAATACCATTGGTAATTCTTGGAACAAGCTTCCTACCAAACTAACATCCCTGGAATCCACACCACTTTTTAAAAAGCATCTAAGAATCCACCTATCTTTACAATGGCTTTGCCCCTGTACTAATCCTGACTATTTTTTTTTCCTCCTCTTTCCACCATCTTTCACATGCAAAAAATATGCATCCCTTGAAGAAGAATGAAAAAAAAAATTAATATTCACCCTGTCTTGTCTTTTTTACATTAAGTTGTATTTTACTCTCTAATATTGCCTTTTCACATGTTAGTCCTGTTATAAACATGTAATTTTAGATTCTCTTATGTAATGAATATTTCACTTTTATTGGTCTCTATATCAAATTAATTTTTTAATATGTATTCTTACGTACAATTTTTTTATTACAATTTTATAATAATGCTGTAGTGGAGCTTTTCTCCTCAGGCCTCTTCTGAAAATGGACATATATCCAGTTATACTAACCCGTTCAACAAATGTAAAATAAATAAAAAATAAATAAAATAAATAAAAACCTACTACTTTGTATGTTGGCAAATACTCCCAACCAATCTCACAAGAAGTCTCCTTCCTTCATTCTTCAAGGTTTTGGAAAACTTTCTGCACCAGACAAATCCAGAAAGAACGTGAACGTAGGATTTTTTCACCAATGAAATGGGCTGTTATCTGTATGAGCAACGTATCTGCCATAAGGAATGACTGTGCCTCTGCAGCCAATGTTTTTTTTTTTCAAAAACATTTTTATTTTTTCATTATAACCATAAGCAAATGTATCTATAACAAATACAGTAAAACAATAAAACCTCATTAGACCCATTATAGAATACAACGCCCCATTTGGTATGTACCTAGACATCTGCAACAACTGGAAAGGCCGCAGAAATATCTCACTAAAAGAATCACAGGCCTAAAGCAGATGCCCTATGCTGACCTCCTTAAAAAAAACTGCAGTTATACTCTGTTGCATATCGTCTACTCAAGAGGCGATCTTTGCTTAACATACAAGGCCATGTCAAACCCAGAGCTGTTGGGACATACTACACTTAAAGAAATCCCAATCCCTCAGAGCCACACGCTCCAGGGATCTAAACCTTGTCATCACAATAAACAAAACATGCAAGAGGGATAGGTTCCTGACCCAGAGACTCCCTAGACTCTGGAATAGACTGCCCATACATGTCAAGCACAGTGCCTCCTTGGCCCTCTTCAAAAGGAACCTTGACGATTAGATGGGAGAAAGGAAATTCATCCCGGGGATCACGTCAGTTACCCTGCTAGACAGGGGTCCAGGGAAGTAAATAGTGTGGGAAGAAATAGCCAGGGAATTGTTATGGCTAGGCTTGTATAGGCCCTAGGGCAGATAGGTTCATAGGTTGGTACTAGGCTATTTACAATATTTACATTCTTCCCTGATAAACAATAATTTTATCCATGAGAAGTTATCAGTATTTGTTCAAAATGTTTTCCAATTTTTGCCATGCTATTTTTTATGAGTAATGTTATAAGTTCTATAACAAATGGTCTGCAGTTCTTTTTTTACAAACAACTTTTGCTAAATTAATAAAATCTTTAAACATCAAATCTTGTTTACTTTTCCAGTTCAAAGTAATAACTTTTCTGCCAATTGCAAGAAAGTACAGTTTTATACTTACCACAAATGTAGATGTTCGAGTGCTAATACAGCTGCAGTCATAACAGATGGGTTCTCCTGCCGTCAGGCGGGTCCTCGGTCGGCCGAATTCCAAAGTCTAGGTCCGGCGTCGGTTGTCATCGCTTCTTCCCTGACGCAGGTGCGACAGGGGTATAAAAGAACCAGCCGACGCCATTTTCTTCAGTTTTTCTTGCCCCAGATGTCAGGTGCCCCCAGAAGGAAGGCAATACATAAATTTGTGTAATAAAACAATGCAATATAATCAAAATACAGTAGTTGCAAGCAAATACACCATAAATGAATACCCCAATCAGGTTGTATGAGGAGGTGTTAGCCAATAGGCCTGTCCCAAGAGGGGAAGGAGGGAGGGAAACCTGGACTGCAGCTGTATTAGCACTCGAACATCTACATTTATGGTAGGTACAAAACTGTACTATGTTCATCGTGCATACAGCTGCAGTCATAACAGATGGGTAGAATCCCAAAGCTAAGAAAGGGGTGGTAGGCACTAGGTGGAACTATGAGGAGCCAGGATGCCCTACAAGACTGCAGTGGCAAAGCCTGCTCTAGTTTTGGAGTATAATGGTAGGTGGTAGTGCTTGGAGAAGGTATGCACAGAAAGTACAGTTTTGTACCTACCATAAATGTAGATGTTCGAGTGCTAATACAGCTGCAGTAATCACAGATGGGTTTTCTGCCGTCAGGCGGTCCCTCGGTCGGTCAATTCCAAAGTCTTGGTGGCGGTTGTCGCTTTCTCTTCTGACATCAGTGAGGCCAGAGTATATAAGACACAGCCGACGCCATGTTCTTCAGTCTTTCTTGCCCCAGATGTCAGGTGCCCCCAGAAGGAAGGCAATACCTAAATAATGCTTATATACATATACAAGCAATGCAATATAATCCAAAATCAGTGGTAGCAAGCAAATAAAACATAGCAGGATAACCCAGTCAGGTAGTATGAAGAGGTTGTTAGGCCCCATGCCTTTACCAAGTGGGGAAGGAGGGAGGAAACCTGTACTGCAGCTGTATTAGCACTCGAACATCTACATTTATGGTAGGTACAAAACTGTACTATGTTCATTGTGCATACAGCTGCAGTAATCACAGATGGGTAGAGTCCCAAAGCTATGCACAGGGTGGTAGGTAGTAGGAGGAACTGGGTTGAGCCAGAATGCCCTGCAAAACAGCAGTGGCAAAGCCTGCTCTTGTTCTGGAATATAAAGGCAGGTGGTAGTGTTTTGTGAAGGTATGTACAGAACTCCAAGTGGCTGCCTCCAAAATGTCTTTGGTAGGAACTCCTCTGAGGAAGGCTGTAGAGGTAGTTGTGGCCCTGGTGGAGTGTGATCTGATACCTGTAGGAACAGATTTCCCATGATAGGAGTAACAAAACCGTATGCAGTGGCCTATCCACTTTGAAATAGTCTGTTTTGTAACTGGCTTCCCTTGAGCCCCTACAGCATAGGACACAAAGAGTTGTTCTGATTTCCTGAAGGCCTTTGTTCTGTCCAAACAATAACGTAGCTGCCTATGGATGTCTAAGGAGTGTAGCAGCCTTTCCCCTTTGTTTTGAGGATTGGGGTAAAAGGTAGGTAGGTGTATGGCTTGATTTAAAGCTACCCTGGATACCACTTTAGGCATAAATGATGGGTTGGTGAAGGGAAACCCTGTCCTGATGGAAAATGAGAAAGGGCTGCACCGCCATGAGGGCCTGTAGTTCAGAAACCCTACGAGCTGAAGTGATGGCCAGAAGGAAGGCTGTTTTCCAGGACAAATATTGCAAATCTGTTGAGGCAGCTGGTTCAAAAGGAGGCAATGTTAATTTTTCTAGTATGTAATTAAGATCCCAGGCTGGTATTGGTTGTTTCCTTGGTGGTCTTATATTCTTAGCCCCGCTGAGGAACTGTCGTAAGAGTGGGTGAGAAAATAAAGGAGGATCCATGTTGAATTCTGCAGAAATGGCTGAGACATGGATTTTTATGGAAGAAAATGAAAGTCCACTGTTCAGCAGCTCCGCTAGGTACTGTAATACCTGAGGCAAGTTCAGTTTTCTGGGGTCCTGGCCTCTTTTCTCATTCCAAGAGCAAAACCGCTTCCATTTTGTGGAGTAAGCTTTTCTAGTAGATGGCCTTCTGGCTTCCAAAATGACATCCTGCACCTCCTTGGAGAGTTGGGTCTGTTGTGGTGTTAAGGAATTTTCCATGCAGCGAGATTGAGTGTTTTCAGTTGACTGTGAAGAGTTTTGTAGCTGTGCTGAGTCAGCAGAAGAGGCATTAGAGGCAGGGACCAGGGAGGAGTATGTGTTAGGCTCCTCAGGAGTGGGTACCAGTGTTGCCTTGGCCAATCTGGAGCAATCAGTATCATCTTCGGTTTGTCTGTTCTTGCTTTCAAAAGCACCTTGGGCAGAAGAGGCAGAGGTGGGAATGTAAACTGTCCATGCTGTCCAACTGAATGAAAGGGCCCACTCTCCAGGCCTTTGGGTGAAAGGTCTTTGAACAAAACTTTTCCAATTGATGATTCCTGTGGGAGGCAAAAGATCTATGTCTGGCCTCCCCATGCTTGGATTATTTCTGCAAACACCTGAGGATGTAACTTCCATTCGTGGATCTGTCATTTTCTGCTTAGATTGTCTGCCAGTGTGTTTTCCAATCCTGGCAAGTACTGTGCTTGAAGTTCGATTTGTCTTTCCAGAGCCAAGTTCCAAAGAGTCATGGCTAGTCTGCACAAGGGGTATGAATGTGTTCCTCCTTGTTTGTTTATGTACCACATTACCGTGGTGTTGTCTGTTCTTATCAGTAATTGCCCTGGATGCAGGAAGTCCTTGAAAGCTGTAATTGCATTTATTACTGCTAGCATTTCTTTTTGATTGATGTGAAGGTGCTTCTCTTTTTGGGACCATTTGCCCTGAATGCACCTGTCCGCCATGTGCGCCCCCCAGGCGTAGTCTGAGGCGTCTGTGGTTATGACTTGCTTTGCTTGAGGCTTGCAGAATGGGAGGCCTGTGTTTGCTTGACATGCTTGGGCCCACCATAGAAATTCCTGTTGTAAACATGGAATTATTGGTATTATTGTTTCCAAACTGTGACTGTGTTGAGACCATAGGTTTTTTAGGTACCACTGAAGTTTCCTCATATGCAGCTTTGCAAATGGGGTTAAAAGAATGCAAGATGCCATGAATCCCAGAGCCTGCAGGATTTTCCTTGCAGTAAGCCTGGTACTTTTTGCTAGTATTTTGAAGTACTGAGATAGTTGCCCCTGTTTTTCTGGTGTAAGGTAGGCCATCTGGGTGTTTGTGTCCAAGTTGGCACCCAGGAAAATTATTTTCTGAGATGGTGTTAGCCTTGATTTCTCTTTGTTGATTGTATATCCCAGAGAAAGCAGTAACCGTGTCACATATGCCAGATGTTCCAGAAGTATGTTCTTGCTGTCCGCTTGGATCAGGCAGTCGTCCAGATAAGGGTAAATTTGTATCCCTTGAAGTCTGCAGTAGGCAATCACTGATGCCAGGCACTTTGTGAATACTCTGGGCACAGTAGATAAGCCAAAGGGCAATGCAGAGAATGGATAATGGATTGAACCTGCAAGAAATCTGAGGTATCTTCTGCAGCTTTGTCTGATTGGGACATGCAGGTATGCCTCCTTGAGGTCCAATGTTACCAGCCAAAACTCCTTGGCCAGCATGGGAAGAAGCTGCTGTAATGTGAGCATCTTGAATTTTGGTACGAGTAGAAATGTGTTTAGGATGGACAAGTCCAAAATGGGTCTCCAGTCGGTTCCTTTCCTTGGTACCAGAAAAAGTCTTGAATAAAAACCTTGACCTTGTTGGTGAGTAGGTACCTCTTGAATAGCTCACATGTTTATGAGCTTTGAAATTTGCATTTGTGCCTCTGCCCTTTGATTTTGTGGCAGGTTTGGCATGCCTCTCATTTTTGGAAGAGTGTGAAATTGAAATTTGTAGCCTCTGTTTATAATGTCCAGGATCCATTTGTCTGTTGTGACAATATGCCAATTGCTTGCAAATAATGCTAGTTTCCCTCCCAAAGGTGCTGCCAGCTGAGACATGCTTGGCATGGAGATGAGGGAGTCATTGGGTTTGCTTCCTGTATTGTTGTGCACTGTCTTCGCCACCTCTTGGCGCTGGAGTTTGCCATTGTCGGCCTCTATATGATCCTTGTGATTGCCCTCTGCCCCTTGTGCGTCTGTATCTACCTCTTTGGGGCTTGTCAGTGGCTGGAAAGGACCAGTTTTTTGAAGGCCAATTTCTGCTAAAACGTGGTGGTTGGACCTGTAAGAAAGCTTTGACAGTTTGCATAGATTTGGCTTTTTCTTCCATTTTCCGTAGCATGTCCTCAGCATTAGTACCAAACAGCACATCCTTTTGTAAAGGAGCATCTAGAAGTTTAGCTTTCACATGATCAGGTAAATTTTGTTCCCTAAGCCAGGCATGTCTGCGAATGACTGATCCTGTAGCCGCCGCTCTACTTGAGGCCTCTAGGGCATCATAACCACATTGTAAGCTGTGTTTACCCACTTGCTCCGCACTATGCATCATATCCTGTAACTCCTTTAAATCTGGTTGTTCAGGTTGAGACATTTTGTTCCTTAATTGTGATAACAGAAACTGTTGATATTTAAGCATATGAAAATGACAATTTAAAGCCCTCATGGCTAGGGTGGCCGAGGTATATACCTTTTTACCCCACCTTTCTAAAGATCTTGATTCCCTTTCTGCAGGAAGTGGATTCTTGGCAGTGGAGGCCTTCAATCCCTTGGGGCCTTGTGAAATGGTTTCAGGGTCAGCATTATGGCTTTTGAAGAGAAATTGGTGAGAGCTGGGTACTCTGTAATACCCATCAGGTTTGACTGGTGCAGGAGGCAGAGAATCCGGGTTAAGACAAGCCTCCGAATAGACATCATCCAGTATGTCCAAAACAGGGGGTATAGCCAGAGGTCTGTGTTGAGGTAACAAAAGAAATTCCCCAAGTCTTTTCTTGGAATCTGAAAAGTCTTGGCCTTCCCAATGGAAGTGTTCCCTCAAGGTGTGTAAGGTTTCCCCAAAGGAGAAATCGTCAGGGGGGGGGGGGATACAGACGGAATGGACTGTTCTGCATCCGAATCCTTAAAAGGAGAGTAAGAGTGTTCCTCTGCATCAGAGTGTTCTGATAAAATGGATCCCTGATCAGAAGAGGGAGAATCTTCCTCCACTCTGGGTCTCTTGTCTGGAGGGGGTTGAGAACCTCTGATAAGAGTAATTAAATCCTCAGCCATTTTAAGCATCTGTTTTTTAGGCATGGGACCTGGAGACGGGCCCTGTGCAACAGGCCTTGTGGGATGCCTGGCTGCTTTGGATTTAGTAAAGGCCTTAATTGAAAAAGAAGATGAGGGCCTAAATACACCATGGGTGGAGGTGGACCTGTCCACATTAGTAGGCTCAACATTAGCAGAGGCTTCGGTTGTAGTCTGGGAAAGGGCCGAGGACCCAGCGGTCTCGGGTACAGAGGACACCGCCAAAGGAGTGTCGTCGGTAGTCAGGGACTGCAAAGGCGTCTCGCTGAGAACCGGACCACGTGTAGCCTGTTTTGGCGTGGTGTCGGCGGGGACCGCGGGCCTCGCGTGTCGGTCCTTTTCCTTGCGTTTTTTGGATAAAACGGTAGTCGGAATGTCCGACGACATTTTATAATCAAAAGCTTTACCAAAGTAGTGCTGGGGGAACTCCGCCCGACGCTTAATAATGCGTTTATTGAAGGTAGCGCAACAGCGACAGCCCGAGACGTCGTGGTCTGGGCCCAAACAAGGTATGCAGAGGGAATGGAAATCCTTATGCGGTATTTGCTTCCCACAAGAAATACAATTATTAACTTTTTCTGACATCGGTCTGAGGCAAGAAAAGTTTCCCCAACGGGGTACTGCTTTAATGAAGACTTCGGTTTCCAAAATATTCGTAATTCAGGAGCTGGCCGACCGGCACTTGCGAACTGCTTCTACTTCGGGCACCGCACGGCAAAAAAGACTGGAGAACATGGCGTCGGCTGTGTCTTATATACTCTGGCCTCACTGACGTCAGAAGAGAAAGCGACGACAACCGACGCCGGACCAAGACTTTGGAATTCGGCTGACCGAGGGACCGCCTGACGGCAGAAAACCCATCTGTGATTACTGCAGCTGTATGCACGATGAACATCTCCAAGTGGCTGCTTCCAAAATATCTTTGGTAGGAACTCCTCTGAGGAAAGCTGCAGAGGTAGCTGTGGCCCTTGTGGAGTGAGATCTGATGCCTGCAGGTACAGTTTTACCATGAAAAGAGTAACAAAAGCGTATGCAGTGGGCTATCCGTTTTGAAATTGTCAGTTTGGAAATTGGCTTCCCTTGAGCTCCTATAGCATAGGACACAAAGAGCTGTTCTGATTTTCTGAAAGGCTTTGTTCTGTCCAAATAATAGCGCAGCTGCCTGTGGATGTCCAAGGAATGTAGTAGTCTCTCCCCTTTGTTTTGAGGATTAGGGTAAAAGGTAGGTAAGTGTACAGCCTGATTCAAAGCTACCCTGGATACCATCTTTGGCATAAAGGACGGGTTGGTTCGTAAGGAAACTCTGTTCTGATGGAAGATGGTAAAAGGCTGCACAGCCATGAGGGCTTGTAGTTCCGATACCCTACGAGCTGAGGTGATAGCCAGAAGGAAAGCTGTTTTCCAGGACAAATATTGCAAATCTGCTGAGGCAGCTGGCTCAAAAGGAGGCAAGGTCAGCTTTTCTAGAATGAAATTGAGGTCCCAAGCAGATATTGGTTGTTTCCTTGGGGGTTTTATATTCTTAGCTCCTCTGAGAAACTGTCTTAAGAGGGGGTGAGAGAATAAAGGTGGATCAGTGTTGTATTCTGCAGAAATGGCTGAGGCATGGATTTTGATGGAGGAGAATGAAAGTTCACTGCTTAGCAGCTCAGCTAGATACTGTAATATTTGCGGTAAATTCAGTTTTCCAGGATTCTGGCCCTTTTTCTCATTCCAGGCACAAAACCGTTTCCATTTTGCGGAGTAAGCTTTTCTAGTAGACGGCCTTCTGGCCTCCAAAATGACATCGAGAGTAGGGTCTGTTGTGATGTTAAGGAATCTTCCATGCGGCCAGATTGAGTGTTTTCAGCTGACTGTGAAGAGTTTTGAAGCTGTGCTGAGTCAGAAGAAGAGGCATTAGAGGTAGGGTCCATGGAGGGGAATGCGTCAGGCTCCTCAGGAGAGGGTACCAGTGCTGTCTTGGCCAGTCTGGAGCAATGAGAATCATCTTTGGTCTGTCTGCTCTAGTTTTTAATAGAACTTTGGGCAGCAGAGGAAGAGGTGGAAAGGCATAAACTGTCATTGTTGTCCAACTGAAAGAGACAGCGTCCACTCTCCAGGCCTGTGGATGAAAAGTCCTTGAGCAGAATTTTGTCAATTGGTGATTTTTGTGGGAGGCAGAGATCTATGTCTGGCCTTCCCCATGCTTGAATTATCTCTGTAAAAACTTGAGGATGCAACTTCCATTCGTGTGGATCTGTCATATTTCTGTTTAGGTTGTCTGCCAGCGTGTTTTCCTTGCCTGGCAAGTACTGTGCTTGAAGTTCGATTTATAATTCCAGAGCCATGTTCCAAAGTGACATGGCCAGCCTGCATAGGGGGTATGAATGGGTTCCTCCCTGTTTGTTTATGTACCACATTACTGTGGTGTTGTCTGTCCTTATCAATAGCTGACCTGGATGCAGAAGGTCTTTGAAAGCTATAATAGCATTTATTACTGCTAGCATTTCCTTTTGATTGATGAGAAGGTGCTTTTCTTTTTGGGACCATTTGCCCTGAGTGCACCGATCTGTCCTGTGCACCCCCCAGGCATAGTCCGAGGCGTCTGTTGTGATGACTTGATTTGCTTGAGGCTTGCAGAATGGGAGACCTGTGTTTGTTTGGCATGCTTGAGCCCACCACAGAAATTCCTTTTGAAGACATGGAATTAGTGGTCTTATTGTTTCCAAACTGTGGCTATGTTGAGACCATAGGTTTTTCAGGTACCATTGAAGTTTCCTCATATGCAGCTTTGCACATGGGATTAGTAGGATGCAAGATGCCATGAAGCCCAGAGCCTGCAGGATTTTCCTTGCAGTCAGCCTGGTGAAATTTGCTAGTTTTCTGAAGTATTGAGTTAGTTGCCCCTGCTTCTCTTGCGTAAGGTAGGCCATCTGGGTGTTTGTGTCCAAGTTGGCACCCAGGAAAATTATTTTCTGAGAGGGTATTAGCCTTGATTTCTTTTTGTTGACTGTGTATCCCAGAGAATTCAACAACATTATTACAAAAGCCAGATGTTCCAGAAGTATGTGCTTGCTGTCCGCTTGGATCAGGCAGTCATCCAAATATGGGTATATTTGTATCCCTTGAAGTCTGCAGTAGGCAATTACTGATGCCAGGCATTTCGTGAATACTCTGGGAGCAGTAGATAAGCCAAAGGGCAATGCAGAGAATTGATAATGTGTTGAACCTGCAAGAAATCTGAGGTATCTTCTGCAATTTTGTCTGATTGGGACATGCAGGTATGCCTCCTTGAGGTCCAATGTTACCAGCCAAGACTCCTTGCCCAGCATGGGAAGAAGCTGCTGTAATGTGAGCATCTTGAATTTTGGTGCAGTAAAAATGTGTTTAGGATGGATAGGTCCAAAATAGGTCTCCAATCTTTTCCCTTCCTTGGTACCAGGAATAGTCTGGAATAAAACCTTGACCTTGTTCGTGAGTAGGTACCTCTTGAATAGCTTTCATGTCCATGAGATCTGAAATTTGTCTTTGTGCCTCTGCCCTTTGATTGTTTGTCAGGTTTGTCATGCCTCTCATTTTGGAAGGGTGTGAAAATGGAATCTGTAGCCTCTGTTTATAATGTCCAGGATCCATTTGTCTTTTGTGACAATATGCCAATTTTTGAAAATAATGCCAGTTTTCCGCCTAAGGGTGCTGCCATTTGAGCCTCGCTTGGCATACAAAGGGGAAAGTCTTTGGGCTTGCTTTCTGAATGGCCACGAACTATCCTCACCACCTCTTTGTGTAGGAGCTTGCCATTGTCTGCCTCTAAACGATCCTTGAGATTGCCCTCTGCCCCTCGGCCTGTATCTACCTCTTTGGGGTCTGTCCGTGGCTGGAAAGGACCAATTTTGGAAGGCCAATTTCTACTGAAACGTGGAGGTTGTACCTGTAGAAAATCTTTCACTGTTTGCATTGATTTAGCCTTTTCCTCCATTTTCTTTAATACCTCCTCAGCTTTAACACCAAATAATACATCCTTTTGTAGAGGGGCATCTAGTAATTTAGCTTTGACATGATCTGGTAAGGTTTGCTCCTTGAGCCAGGCATGTCTACGTATGACTGATCCTGTAACAGCAGCTCTACATGAGGCCTCTAGAGCATCAAAACCACATTGCAAGGTATGTTTACCCACTTGTTCTGCACTATGCATCAAATCCTGCAACTCCAAGTCTGGTTGTTCAGGTTGTGACATTTTGCTTCTCAACTGTGATAACAGAAACTGTTGGTACGTTAGCATATGGAACTGGCAATTTAATGCCCTCATGGTTAAGGTGGCCGAGGTGTATACCTTTTTTCCCCACCTTTCTAAGGATCTGGAATCTCTCTCGGAAGGTAATGGATTTTTAGCAGTGGAGGCCTTAATTCCCTTGGGGCCCTGTGAGATAGTTTCCGGGTCAGCTGCATGGCTTTTGTATAAAAATTGGTGTGAGTCAGGAACCCGGTAGTACCTGTCAGGCTTGACTGGGGCTGGAGGTAAAGAATCCGGGTTAAGGCAGGCCTTTTCTTGGAATCTGAGTACTCTTGGCCTTCCCAGTGGAAGTGTTCCCTTAAGGTATGCAAGGTTTCCCCAAATGAGTAATCCTCTGGGGGGGAGACAGAGGGAATGGACTCCTCTGCATCAGAATCTTCAAAAGGGGAGTAAGAATGTTCCTGTTCATCAGAGTGCTCTGAAATAATGGAGGCCTGGTCAGAGGAGGGGGATTCTTCCTCCACTCTGGGCCTTTTGTCCGGGGGGGGTTGAGAACCCCTGATAAGAGTAATTAAATCCTCAGCCATTTTAAGCATCTGTTTTTTAGGCATGGGGCCTGGAGAAGGGCCCTGTGTAGCTTGTCTCTTAGAATGCATGGCTGCTTTAGACTTAGTGAAAGCCTTGATGGAAAAAGAAGAGGAAGGTCTGAAGACACCTTGAGAGGAGGCAGACCTGTCTACATTTTGAGATTCACCACGAAAAGTGGCTTCAGTATCTGTAGTCGGGGTGTGGGCCGAGGAGCCTGCGACCTTGGGCACAGAAGACACCGCCAATGAAGTGTCATCGGTAGGCAGGGGCTGCGTAGGCGCCTCGCTGAGAACCGGACCACCTGTAGTCGGCTTTGGTGTGGTGTCGGTAGAGGCCGTGGACCTCATGTGTCGGTCCTTATCTTTGCGTTTTTTAGACAAAACTGGAGTCGGAGTATCCGACGACATAATATAGTTAATTATTTTGTCAAAATAGTGCTGGGCGAACTCCGCCCGACGCTTAATGGTGCGTTTGTTGAATGTAGCACAAAAACGACAGACCGAGACGTCGTGGTCTGGGCCTAAGCAAGGAATGCAGAGGGAATGAAAATCTTTATGCGGTATTTGCTTCCCACATGAAATACAATTATTAACTTTGTCTGACATCGGTCTGAGGCAAGAAAAGTTTCAACGGGTACTTAGCTTTCAAGAAGACTTGGTTGCAAAATTTTCGTAATTTCAGGAGCTGGCCGACCGGCACTTGCGAACTGCTTCTGCTTCGGGCACCGCGCGGCAAGAAAGACTGAAGAAAATGGCGTCGGCTGGTTCTTTTATACCCCTGTCGCACTGAAGTCAGGGAAGAAGTGACGACAACCGACGCCAGACCTAGACTTTGGAATTCGGCTGACCAAGGACCCGCCTGATTGCAGGAGAACCCATCTGTTATGACTGCAACTGTATGCACGATGAACATCTGACCAGAGTAACTGAATCTGAAACTTAGGTATGCCATTAGGTATAGGAACATTGAATAGGATTAGTGAGTTAGAAATAAGACAGTTATCAGACCATAAAGCATTTACAAAACATCTGAAGTCTTTCCAGTATTGAACATTTCTACATTCAATGAACATGTGAACCCAGTTGGCCTCTAGTAATTCATCACATTTCCAACATATTTACTTTTACTGTTTTTGAGTACAAGATTTATTTTATGTGGCGTATAGAAACTCCTATTCATAAATGTCCATGTATACAATCACCAATATAATGAAGAGGTGTTGTTGGTGCACAGGGTGTGGCTCAGTTGAAAGTTGCCCCCCACCCCCAACATGAATGGGGATGTAACATCATCTCATGAATATTGTAATCAGAGAATGAGGAATTGTGATTGGTGACGTTAAAGTTTTTAAATCTTAATTGATTTATTGTATTTGTTCTGATGAAGTCTATATTTTTAGATGAAAGCGCTTAACTTGTAAAAATTTTTTAAATAAACATTTTAACTTTCAGCCGAGCTGCACCCTGTGCACCAACACTTCTTTGGTATTTTTCACGTAGTTGTTAGGTGTTTTATTCTGAGTGGACTACGCGGATTTCCTGTAGTTATATAATGAAGAGGTACCATAAGTAGAATTCAATAACAATGTTTTGGATTCATCAGATATTTGTCCTCCATTAATCTTTATTAAGTAATTCCAACAATCTGAGTCAAACTTTAGTGTGTTTTCTCTTAGTATCTTGTAGATAGGTGAGATACTTAATTTTTGATCATCTGCCTTTTCAAGACACCTAATAAAAAGCTGAATCAAACTAGGTATAGATTCAGTCTCTAGGTTGACTGATACTCGCATTTTCTTCTATAAACTGCCGTAATGAGTGTATAAACAACCAACTGTCTTGAATATTATCAAAACTACATGAGAGAGTTTAGTGGTTTAATACTCTTATTTTCAATAAACTGATGCCAGAATATCAAGTTATTTTCCTTCAGTTTTTGCATCGCATTGATGTTAAAAGAATCTAGGCAATCAGGGGAGTATGCTATAGGGAACAGAAATTGTTTAATGTAATTACAATCAATTATATTTTTAAAGTTATTAAATATTTGATTAATGCCATAAGAAAAATGATCAAACTTATTAAACAAAATTCACATAAAAGCTAATGAACTCTACTTATTCCATATAGTTCCTTAAATTGATTTTCTATAGTTCTGACATCAGTTATATGAATCTCATGTATTATTTTCCAGCCAGATATATAGGTAGGTGTGATCCAATGTAATATTACATAAATTGTAACTGGTTTGGAACAAAGATCTAAGCTAGGGAATGCTATCCCATTACTGTTCCAAGCTCTAATGTGCCATTTATATGCAATCCAAGGGTTTAAGGGGAACCATAAAATTTAAGTAGAATGGAATCTAATTTTTTAAATAATTTTTGGGAGGGGGTAGTATCAATGACTGTATATAAAACACAATTTTATGTAAAATTATCATTTTAATTAAAGAGAGCCCATCCTCCATTGTGAAGAACATTTTATTCCATCTTTTGATTAGTTCACTAATGGTGGTTATTAAATAATTGTAGTTTAGTTTAACAGACTCTTCCCATGTACTCTTTATACTGACACCCAAACAGTCTTAATACATCATCCTCCCAATTAAACAGGCTATTCTCTATTAGGTTTTTGTTGATCTTTTTGTTAATTAGTAATGTTTTGGATTTATTATGACTAAATTTAAGCCCTAAAATTCTTTCAAACTTGCTTAAGGTATTTACAACATCATGCAAAGAACCATCAATATTACCCACTGTTAACAACATATCAGCAAATGATTGTATCTTAGGAGAAAAGTCCTTATTAATTTGAAAGCCTTCTATATTTTGCTTGTTTCTGATATATGTAGCAAAAGGCTCTATTGAAAGAGCAAACAATAATGGTGACAAAGGACAACCTTGTCTAATTCCCTTGAGGATTTCTAGTGGTGAGGATAGACATGATCCGATTTTCACATAAGCTTGAAATTACAATCTTATGGTATAAATCCCAAATATCTTCATAAAATAGCTGTAATATCCAAAAAAATAAATAAAAATCTTATTAATGAGATTAAATATAAAAGTGATGGTTCAGTTAAGAGTACATCTAACTTAATGGGCATAACGGAAGTGTTCAAAAACTACTATAAAGATATAAATAACAACACACCACTTTTGGAGACGGATAATGTAATAAATACTTTTATTCAAGAAAATATAACTACTAAGGTGTCAATGCAACAAAATAACATAGTAAATAAACAAACACTAACAGAAGTGAAAGAGCAAATAAAAAAAAATAAAAGATGATAAAGCTCCAGGACTGGATGGAATAATTCCTGAACCATGTAACATTTTCCTGAATATATAATAAAGAAAATGAGTGCCTTTACTATGGTTAAGCAAAAATGTATAACACCCCCATCGTGGAAATACTCTATCTCCCCCAAATTAAAACAAGGTAAGTAACCCAACTCTTGTGATTCATATAAGCCAATTTCGTTACTAAACACATTTTCACGACAATATTAGATAACAGGATAAAGAAAATATTACCTAATCTAATACACAATGATCAGACAGGGTTCATTCTTCATAGAAAAGTGCAAGATAACATTATTAAATTACTATCATTAATAGACATAGCATGCAAATACAAAAAAAACAACTATTATCAACCTAGACATAGAAAAGGCTTTTGATTTTATTAGTTGGTGTTATCTACAAAGCATTCTGACTGGTTTTGAATTCTCCTCAGATTTTGTCAACTTATTAATGAAAATATATAGTGGGGCACAAGCTTATGCAGCCAATGTCTGATGCCATGACATGCACTGTAACGTCTGGTTAATACCACACTGAAATGCCACCAATATGTGATGTCCCCTACCATCCTCAGTCAGTAAGTAAGGAACTTCAATCTTCACTACTGACTCCAATGTGAGACTGTCATTTAAACAGGAGTAAATTTCATAATTTCCCCTAAGAGCACAACAGGAACACGCTCTATAACCTGGGCCTGGACTGGATAATTCTGTCCACCCCTAATGTAATTCCTTATTATACACTCCAGAGCAATGTGTCCCAGTTTAAGAACTTATGATACCCTTGCACTTAAACTGAATCTCACACATCCAAACACTTTTGGGAAAGCCTGACACAGATTTCCAGCTGTGACACTTCCCCCAAATGATATGGTAAAATGCTGTCACCAACCAAGAGTGTCTACATGCCCTTTCAAAGGGGTGTCCAATTACTAAAATTAGGTGTTAAAACAAATAGCAGCAAATGACTTAAAGTAGCCAGGGTTTCGGAGTGGCCTGGGAATTATCAAAGTAGGTATAAGTACACTTAAATCACTAAAGAATACACTGATTGCTCAACCACAATGTAGATAATACAAATATTTAATAATGAGCAAAATGATTAAAAAATATAAAATAGTAACTTCAATAAACAAACAGAATTCAATCACCAGGAAAATAAAATTAATTCTGAAGGACAGAAATCCAAAATTTAGAAAAACTCTGACTAATCTTGCTATAATTTCCCAACACTGTCCCTGATCTAAACTTAATATTACAATAGAACAAAGGCAGGCTTAAAGTTCTTGGTGAGTCCTTTGGGTATCCACTGCTCAATACAACTGGTGTACTGTAAATTGAACTGAACTATAAACTCAAATGAACACAACTATAACTGACTCAACTATCTTCAGTAGGCTCTTTTATAAACTAGGTTAACTGTCTCAATTGTTCCAGTTCTCACTTTCATTTCACTGTTTGAAAATCAAGAGACAGCAGTTTATTAACATTCCTTCATGTATTTCAGTCTCTGAAAGTAAACATTTAGCAACTGGAAACATTCCGATGACATCATCTGTACAAATGCGAAGTTAGACGCAACTTTAAAACATCCTGTACAAACAGAGCATTAATCAGCACAAGAACTGATTTACAATATCATAGCTAGTCATGCTGGAATAGAATACACAGGTTAATCTGAAATCATGTACAAAACTTTCAGCCAGACATGCTAGCACAGATGACTGTGTCTAATTTATTCACATGCACTACCATAAGAGAGAGACCATCACAAGTTGTGGGAACATCTACATGCCCAATGATGGTTGGTGGAAAAGGTAAACTCGTCAATCAAATGGCAGGTCTTCAATGCTGGATCCTACTGGTACTCCACCATTTAATTCACCAACTAAGTGAACTTGCTACAGTCTGTCTTTAAATAATCTGCAGGTATGGCATAATGACTGCAGGGAACTGAACAAAAAAGGAACTAGTCTTCTGTGAAAACTAGAACACCTGCATGCCTTCAACTAAGCAGTCTCATTCCTAGGCACTGGGCCACCATGGAAGCTATTATACCTTCTGCTACTCACAATTTCCTTGAGTAAAAAGGGTAGCCACCTACCAATGTTTACTTTTTGCAGAATACTGCAGTAAGAAACCTACTCAAATTCCAAACAATTTTTTCTCAACACCTTACAACACTATAAAGTACAGTTTTGTACCTACCATAAATGTAGATGTCCGAACTGGATAGCATCTGCAGTCATAACAACTGGGTTGTCCTGTCGTCAGGCAGCCCTTCAGTCGGCCGGATTCCAAAGTCCGGGTCCGGCTTCGGCTGATGTCGCACTTCACCCGACGTCATCTCTGTTGGTCTTCGGGTATAAAAGCATCAGCCGACGCCATTTTCCTCAGTGTTTCTTGCCCCAGATGCCAGTAGCCCTCTTGAAGGCTAAAATTTGGATAGATGCCAATGTTTCCAAAAAGATAGAGGTAACCACAAAAATAAGCATGTATGTACATATATACAAACAAATACACCATAAAAGACTCCCCCCCCACCAGCTAGCTATTAGGAGGGTAAACACCCTAGGAGTACCACAGAGGGAAGGAGGGAGTAATCCTGACTGCAGATGCTATCCAGTTCGGACATCTACATTTATGGTAGGTACAAAACTGTACTATGTCCTTCATGGATGCATCTGCAGTCATAACAACTGGGTAGAATACCATAGCCAACTAGGGAGGAGGATAAAAGTAGATTATGGTGTGTTTAGGATCCCTTGCAGTACAGCAGTGGCAAACCCTGCTCGGGATCTGGAATATAGAGGCAAATTATAATGCTTGGCAAATGTATGCACGGAGGTCCAAGTAGCTGCCTCAATAATGTCTTTGGTTGCCACTCCTCGTAAGAAGGCTGTGGTAGTGGCTGTTGCCCTTGTAGAATGAGGTCTTATGTTCTGTGGAATTGGTTTTCCATGGAAGGAGTAACAGAATCGTATGCAATTTCCTATCCATTTGGAGATTGTCTGTTTGGAAATAGCTTTACCTGCCTTGCCTGTTGCATAGGCTACAAAAGTTGGTCAGTCTTTCTGCTATTTTTGTTCTGTCCAAGTAGTAGCGTAGCTGTCTATGTACATCCAAGGTATGCAGTATTCTTTCCCTCTGTTTTGTGGGTTGGGAAAGAAGGTAGGTAGGTGGATTGCCTGGTTTAAAGACACTCTGGATACCACCTTAGGCATAAATGTAGGATTAGTCCTCATGGACACTCTATCTTGGTGGAAGATTAGGAAGGGTTGCACTGCCATTAAGGCCTGTAGTTCTGAAACCCTCCTTGCTGAAGTAATTGCCAGTAGGAAAGCAGTTTTCCATGACAGGTGTTGTAGGTCTGCTGTTGCTGCTGGTTCAAAGGGTGATAGTGTCAACTTTTCTAGCACAAAGTTTAAGTCCCAAGCTGGTAATGGTGGTTTCCTTGGAGGTTTTACATTCTTGATTCCTCTGAGGAACTGCCTGAGCAAAGTGTGAAAAACAGGTGGATCAAAGCTGTATTCTGCTGAAATAGCTGATGCATGTATCTTGATGGAGGAGTAGGACAGGCCTGAATGCTGCCTTTCCACTGATCTCTCCAACTATAGGCCCATTGCAATTGTTACCTCTATCAAAAATTGCAACATATATTAACTCTTAACTTCTCAAACTTCTTACAGAACACAACTTTTTCTCTCCAACACAACTTGGATTCAGACACAATCATAGAAATATGACAGTATTGCTAAGTTTCATTAATAGAGTTAACCAAAAAGTACAGTTGTGTACACTTACCATAAATATAGATGTTAGAGTATATGCACTGTTGCAGTCATCACACTAGGGTTATCTACCTGCAGGTATCCCCCAGTCGGCTCGAATACCAGAGTCTTGGGATTTCTGCATCAGATGCTGTCGCCTCTCCCATGACATCAGGTCGTCAGGGGGTATAAAACATGCAGCCAACACCATTACATCAATTTTTCTTGTCCCAGATGTCAGGAGCCCCCAAAATAGGAAGCACTTAAATGGTGTGTAACACCTCCAGTAAAAAGTAAATACTATAGCCATAAGATATGGCCAAAAAGAGGACATGCAGAAAGCACAGAAAGTCAGGGGGCTGGAGAGAGGACTGCAACAGTGAATACACTTGAACATCTACATTTATAGTAAGTGTACACAAGTGTACTATGTTCTTCATGTTTCACTGTTTCACCATCACACTTGGGTTGATACCCAAAGCTGAGGAAGGGTGGAGGCAATCAAGAAGTATTAGCACTGGCTAACAGGCCTTGTAAGACTGTTGTGGCAAATCCAGCTCTGGAATTAGAAAAGACAGGTAAGTGGTAATGCTTGTGAAGGTGTGTACAGAACTCCAGGTTGCAGCTTCCAGGATGTCCCTAGTAGGGCTCCCCTGAGAAATGCTGTAGAGGTTGAGGTAGCCCTAGTGGAATGAGTTCTGATCCCCTGTGGGGTAGGTTTTCCATGGTGTTTGTAACAGAAATGGATGCAGTGTGCTATCCATTTGGAAATGGTTTGCTTTGAAATGGCCTTGCCCTCTGCCCCTGCAGCAAAGCTGACTAGAAGCTGGTCAGATTTTCTGAAAGGCTTAGTCCTGTCGAGGTAGAACCTGAGCTGCATGAGCTGTCTGTGCATGTCTAAGGAGTGCAGGATCCTTTCCCCTTTATTCTGAGGATTAGGGAAAAAGGTTGGTAAATGGATGGATTCGTTTAAAGCCACACTGGATACCACCTTGGGCATAAATAATGGGTTAGTCCTGAGGGTAACCCTGTCAACATGGAAAATAATGAAGGGTTCCACAGCCATTAGTGCCTGCACCTCAGACACTCTTCTTGCTGAAGTGATGGCTAGAAGTAAGGCTGTTTTCCAAGAGAGGAATTTTAACTCTGCTGTAGCAGCAGGCTCAAAAGGGAGAAACGTGAGCTTCTCTAGTACAAAGTTAAGGTCCCAGGCAGGGGTGGGAGCTCTCCTTGGGGGTCTTAAATTGTTAGCTCCTCTCAGGAACTGTTTGATCAGAGGGTGAGAAAAGAGAGGTGGCTCAGTATTGTAATGAGCTGAGATGGCACAGGCATGAATCTTAATTGATGAGAAGGATAGGCCTTTGTGGAGCAGCTCTGCTAGATAAAGGTGGGCATGGCTGTGTCCTTTCTTTGAGAACGGCTCCAAGAACAGTATCTTTTCACTGTTGCAGTCATTACATTTGGGTAGAATCCCAAAGCTATGGTTGGGAGGCTGGAGCTAAACAGCATTAGGTGCGGCTATAAGGCCCTGCAGAACTGCATTGGCAAAGCCTGCCCTGGACTTAGAGTAGAGAGGCAAATGATAATGCTTTGTAAAGGTGTGAACAGAACTCCAAGTAGCAGCCTCTAGAATGACTTTGGTTGGTACTCCTCTGAGAAAGGCTGCTGAAGTAGCTGCAGCTCTGGCGGAATGAGACATAATGCCCTTAGGCACAGGTTTACCATGGTGTAAGTAGCAGAAACAGATGCAGTGGCTTATCCACTTTGAAATTGTCTGCTTTGAAATAGCCTTTCCTTCTGATCCTACAGCATATGTCACTAGTAATTGCTCAGTTTTTCTTAGAGCTTTAGTCCTGCTCAAGTAGAATCTTAGCGGTCTGTGTACGTCCAAGGAATGCAGAATTCTCTCCCCCTTGTTCTGCAGATTTGGATAAAAGGTTGGCAGATGAATTGTCTGGTTAAGAGCCACACTGGAAACCACCTTAGGCAAAAATGTAGGATTTGTCCTCAGAGACACCCTGTCTGGGTAAAATATGATAAAAGGCTCTACAGCCATGAGGGCCTGTAGCTCTGAAACTCTTCTTCCTGAAGTAATTGCTAGTAGCACAGCTGTTTTCCATGATAAGAACTTTATATCAGCGGTAGCAGCTGGTTCAAATGGAGGCAGGGTGAGCTTTTCCAACACATAATTTAGGTCCCATGCAGCTAATGGTGATCTTCTAGGAGGCCTTAAATTTTTGGCTCCTCTAAGATACTGCTTTAGTAAAGGATGAGAAAAGATTAGTGGCTCTGTATTGTAATGAGTCGAAATGGCAGAGGCATGGATTTCAATTGATGAGAAAGATAGGCCTTTGTCAAGCATCTCAGTTAAGTATTGTAACATATGAGGAATATTTGGTTCTGCTGTATCATTTCCTTGTGCTGGATTCCAAGTTCAGAATCTCTTCCATTTATCAGCATAAGATTTTCTAGTACTGGGCCTTCTGGCTTCCAAAATGACATCCATCACAGCTTTACTGAGAGGTGTTGTTTGTATAACTACATGATCAGCCATGCTGCCAGGTTTAGTGTCTGGAGTTGATTGTGCAGGATCTGACTGTTTTGCTGGGACAGTAGTTGAGGTCTTTGCGGTAAGGTCCAAGCTGGGTATTGAGACAAGTTCCTTAGGATTGGGTACCAGTATTGGCGGGGCCAGTCCGGGGCAATTAGTATCATCTTTGGTTTCTCTAGTCTGACTTTTAGGAGGACCTTGGGAAGAAAAGGCAGAGGTGGAAAGGTGGAAACTGATAGGTTTTTCCAACTGAAGGATAGGGCGTCCACTTTCCATGCTTGTCTGTGATAAGTCCTTGTGCAGAATCTTTTCAATTGATAACTTTGAGGGGAGGCAAATAGATCTATATCCGGGCTCCCCCATTTCTCTGTTATCATGCTGAAGCCTTGTGGGTTTAGTTTCCACTCATGCGAATCCATAAGGTTTCTGCTTAGATCGTCTGCCAGAATATTTTGCTTTCCTGGCAGGAATTAAGCTTGAAGATGTATTTGGTAGGTCAAAGCTGTGTCCCACAGCGCCATGGCTAATCTGCAAAGGGGGTATGAGTGTGTGCCCCCTTGCTTGTTTATTTACCACATGACCATAGTGTTGTCCGTCTTTATCAGTAGTTGTCCTGGATGAACCAAGTCCTTGAAGGCTGTTAGGGCATTTTGAACAGCTAGCATCTCTTTCTGGTTGATATGTAGATGCATTTGTTTTGGGGTCCATATGCCCTGTATGCATCTTCCTGCCATGTGGGCCCCCCAGGCATAATCTGATGCATCTGTTAAGGTTTGGTTGGCAGGGGGTAGAGTGAAGGCCCATCCCATGTTCTGGGGACATGCCTTTGCCCACCACAGAAACTCCTGTTGTAGGCAGGGAATGAGAGGAATCAGTTTCCAGACTGTGAGAATGTTGACTCCATAAACTTTTTAGGTACCATTGAAGTTTCCTCATATGCAGTCTTGCATATGGAATCAGTAGGATGCCATGAAGCCCAAAGCCTGCAGAATTTGTCTTGCAGATAACTGGGTTTTTGTTGCCATCCGTTTGAAGTAAGTAGTCAGTTGTCTTTGCTTGTCTGGCGTGAGGTAAGCCATCTGGGCAGTTGTGTTCAAGTTTGCACCCAGGAATGTTACCTTTTGAGAGGGTACCAGTTGTGATTTCTTTTCATTTATTGTGTACCCTAGGCATGTTAGAAGCCTTTTCACAAACACCAGGTGTCGAAGAAGAATGTCCTTGCTCTCTGCTTGAATGAGTCAGTCCAAGTAAGGAAATATTTGTATACTACGTTGTCTGCAAAATGCAATTACAGGTGCCAGGCACTTTGTAAAGACCCTGGGCACAGTAGATAAGCCAAAGGGCAGTGCAGAGAATTGGTAATGCATTAAGCCAGCCTTGAATCGGCGATATCTTCTGCACGATCGTCTTATTGGGACATGCAGGTATGCCTCTTTTAGGTCTAATGTCACCAGCCAAGCATTCTTGCCCAGCATGGGCAGAAGCTGCTGCAAAGTCAGCATTTTGAATTTTGGAATGTCCAGGCATGTGCTCAAAATTGATAAATCCAGTATTGGCCGCCAGGCCTTGTCCTTTCTGGGTACCAAGAACAGTCTTGAGTAAAAACCTTGTCCTTTTTCCTGTTCTGGTACTGGCTGAATGGCCCCCATATCCATGAGGGACGTAACCTGTTTCTGTGCCTCTGCCCATTGATTTTTTGGCAGATCTGGCCAACTGTATGCCATTGGCGGTGTGTGGAAATGGAATCTGTATCCCTGTGATACTATGTTTAGTACCTAATCGTCCTGGGTTATTAACTGCCAATTTTGAGCAAAAAGTGCAACTTTTACCCCTAAGGGTGCTGCCAAAAGATAAGTGCTTGGTGCAGGCAGAGGGAAGTCATTGGGACTGTTTTCTGTAAGTTTGCGCTTCATCTCCTCCAGATTTGGAGGTAGAAGCGCCCCATTGCTTTGACCTGTATGAATCTTGCGCCTGGTATCTGGAACCCTTAGGGCATCTGGATTTGCCCCTTTGATCTCTGTCTGACACAGGAAAGGACCACTTTTTTGTAGGCCAGTGTCTACTGAATCTTGGTGGCTGCACTTGTAAGAAGTCTTTACCAGTTTGCATAGACTTAGCTTTGTCTTCCATTTTCTTTAAAACCTCTTCTGCCTTAATACCAGAGCATCATGCTGTAAAGGTGCATCTAGCAATTTTGCTTTAACATGATCAGGCAAATTTTGCTCCTTTAGCCAGGCATGCCTCGAAATCACAGATCCAGTAACTGCGGCCCTGCAGGAGGCCTATAAGGAGTCAAAACCACATTGCAAAGTATGCTTTCCAACCTGTTCAGCTGCATACAATAATTCCTGCAATTCTTTATTTTCTGCACATTCAGAAATCAACATCATTTTCTGTTTCAGCAATCCCATAACATGCTGTTGATACTTAAGCATATGAAACTGACAGTTTAAGGCCCTGATTGCCAAGGTTGCAAATGTATAAACCTTTTTCCCCATCTGTCCAATACCCTTGAATCTCTGTCGGAGGGGGTAGGTTTTTTTGCTGTTGAAGCCTTAACTCCCTTTGGACCCTGTGGAATAGTTTCAGGATCAGCAGCAGGGTTTCTATATAAAAATTTATGTGAGTCAAGGACCCTGTAATATCTGTCAGGCTTACTGGGAGCTGGCGGTAAGGAGTCAGGGGACAAGCTTGACTCCAAAAACACATCATCCACAATGTCTAAAACAGGGGGAATGGCTAAAGGCCTGTGCTGAGGGAGAAGGAGGAAATCCCTGAGCCTCTTTTTTGATTCTGAGAAATCTAGACTCTCCCAGTGAAAATGCTCCCTCAAAGTATGCAAGGTTTCTCCAAATGAATAATCCTCAGGAGGAGATGCAGATGGTATAGACTCCTCTGCATCACAATCCTCATAGGTAGGTATAGATAATTCCTGATCAGAAGAGGAATCAGAAGAAATAGAAACCTGATCTGAAGATTCATAATCAGTATCTTGCCTAGGCCTCTTATCTGGAGGGGGATGGGTACCCCTGATCATAATAAGGTCTTCAGACATTTTGATCATCTGTTTTTTAGGCATAGAGAGCTGTGCACGTGGCTCATGCGTCGGTTTTTTAGTTTTAGAAGTTGCTTTTGTCTTTGTTTTTGCAGCTGTCATCGGTTTGATATACTAATGTTGAGGTCTGAATGCACCCTCAGAAGCCGGTGCCTGCTCAGCGGCTCCGGGCCCATCCGAATGAGATACATTCATCGGTCCAATACCTTGAGTATCTTACAGCATGTCGGACTCCACATGGGTGTCGGTAGAGGCCTGCGACTCGAAGGTAGCGGGTATCAGGGGCTGTGAAAGCACCTCACTGAGTACTGGCGAACCGGCGACTGGCTTAGGAGAAGCTTCATCGTCGGTTTTGGATCTCGACTGCCTTTCTCTGTCCTTTACTTTGCATTTTTTATGTACTCCAGTAGTCGGATTGCTATCTGAAGACATTTCTGGGTAGTTAAATCTGTTTCCAAAATACTTTGAGGCAAAAATATACAGACGCTTAATAGCGCGTTGGTTAAATCTAGCACAAAACCGACAGCCAGGCACGTCATGATCAGGGCCTAGGCAAGGAATACAGTATAAATGGAAATCCTTAGGAGGTATTTGCTTCCCACAAGTAATACAATTATTAACTTTTTCTGACATCGGTATGGAGCAAGAAAAAAGTTTCCCCAACGGGGTACTTAGCTTTAGTGAAGACTTCGGTTCTGAAACTCAAACACGAATATTTCAGTAGTCGGCCGACCGGCACTTGCGAAATGCTTCTGCTTCGGGCACCATGCGGCAAGAAAGACTGAAGAAAATGGTGTCGGCTGCATGTTTTATACCCCTGATGACCTGACGTCATGGAAGAGGAGACAGCAACCGACGCAGGACCCAAGACTTTGGAATTCCGGCCGATTGAGGGCAACCTGCCAGCAGATTACCCAAATGTAATGACTGCAACAGTGAAACACGAAGAACATCTGATAGTGCATAGAGCCTGCCCTTAAACATAGATATTTCCTGCAAGATTCCCTTATGGGGATGTGCAGATAAGCTTCTTTTAAGTCTAGGGTGACTAGCCAGGAGTCCTTGGCTAGCATAGAAAGCAGCTGTTGTAGTGTAAGCATTTTGAATTTTGGGGCCACCAGGAAGTTGTTGAGAATGGACAGATCCAGGATAGGGGGCCAAGAGCTCTCTTTTCTGGGCACCAGGAACAGTCTGGAGTAGAAACCCTGTCCACTTTGCTCTATTAGAACAGGTTGAATATCCCTGATACTGAGAAGAGAAAGTACTTGCTTTTGAGCCTCTGCCCACTGGTTTGGAGAAAGGTCTGGCAACCTGCTTGAGGTTGGCAGTGAGCGGAAGTAGAATCTGTATTCCTGGGATACAATGTTTAGGACCCATGGGTCCTGGGTAATGGATATCCAGTTTTCTGCATGCAGGGCGATTTTTCCTCCTGGGGGTACAAGTACTTGGGCATGGCTGGGAAGGATGCTAGACAAGTCATTGTGAACTTTTTCCATAAGCGGGGTGGCTTACCACTCCCTGTTTTTGAGGTGGGAGCACTCCGTTGTTTAAATCTCTGCATACCCTGAGACTGTAGTCTTGGTGGTCTGTTGCCCCACAGTTTGGGCTGAGAAGGCCTGGGAGGGACTGGAAAGGACCAGTTTTTAGAAGGCCAATGCCTACTGAATACAGGTGGCTGTACCTGTAAGAAATATTTAACAGTGCGCAGATTTAGCTTTTTCCTCCATCTTTTTAAGAACTTCTTCTGCTTTTGTGCCAAATGTTCCTGGTTTAATGGAGCATGTAGTAATTTTGCTTTGACATGGTCTGGCAAGACTTGTTCCTTCAGCCAAGCATGCCTTCTCAGTGCAGACCCAGTGACAGCAGCCCTGCAAAATGCTTCTAAGCCATCAAAACCACACTGCAAAGCATGCTTACTAACTTGGCTTGCAGAATGCATTAACTCTTGTAAATCTTTATTTTCTGTACAATCTGGAAGCAACAACATTTTTTGTTTAATTAGTTCCATAATATGCTGCTGGTACTTCAACATGTGAAAAGTACAGTTTTGTACCTACCATAAATGTAGATGTTCGAGTGTACACCCTGCTGCAGTCATCACACTTGGGTTATCCTGTGGTCAGGCGGTCCGCGATCGGCCGGAATTCCAAAGTCTTAGTCCGCATCGGTTGCTGTCACTTCTTCCTGGCGCCAGTCGCCAGGTATATATAATGCATCCGACGCCATTTTCTTCAGTTTTTCTTGCCCCAGATGTCAGGTGCCCCAAAAGATGGTCAGTAATTAGTACCAATTAAATTTTAGCACAAACACAAATTCCTCCAGCTATAAGCAAATACATCAGGAAGGTATTGTAGAGATTTGTAGTTAGATCAGAGGGGATGGAGGGAGGGCAACCTGGACTGCAGCAGGGTGTACACTCGAACATCTACATTTATGGTAGGTACAAAACTGTACTATGTTCATTGTGTTACCCTGCTGCAGTCATCACACTTGGGTAGAATCCCAAAGCTAAGGATGGGTGGAGAGTCATAGAGGGTTAGAGGAGGCTGAAGGCCCTGCAGAACTGCAGTGGCGAAGCCAGCTCTAGTCTTAGAGTAAAGTGGTAAGTGATAGTGTTTGGTAAAGGTGTGTACTGAACTCCAAGCTGCAGCTTCCAAAATCTCCTTGGTTGGAATCCCCCTGAGGAAGGCTGTAGATGTAGCTGTTGCCCTGGTAGAGTGGGGCCTAATGGTAGCAGGAACAGGTTTTCCATGATGGGTATAGCAAAAAGAATGCAATGTCCTATCCATTTGGAAATGGTTTGTTTTGATATAGCCTTCCCTTGTGAAGCTGTAGCATAGGATACAAAGAGCTGGTCAGATTTTCTGAAAATGAGAAGTTATGTACCTACCATAACGTTCCATGTTGGTTGTCTTCTCTCGCCTCCTTTCTTGCTGGATGGGTTCGGAGCCAAACCTCGGCTCCGACTCGGCCTATACTAAAGCTCGAGAGCTAATTTTACCGGCTCGAGGCAACCTTATATCCCATGATGCTAGGCGGTAACTACCCAGATCTCGTTTGGTAGCTGAGAAACAATAACCAATTCAGTCTCCCCTCTGAGGTGGAGGAGGAGAAAGGAGAACTCCCTAAATATCACTACCTGAAGCTGTATCTACCCCAGGACCAACTGTCTGAGCTTGGAATAGTGCAAGATAAGGTCCCTTGAAGAAGGGAAAACCTCTCGGTCTGTCCAGGCTAGGGGATGGTGGGTGGGGCCCCTTAAGAAAGAAGAGAGAAGACAACCAACATGGAGCGTTATGGTAGGTACATAACTTCTCAATGTTAAGTTGTCAATCTCGCTCATTCTTGCTGGATGGACAGCGTCTAGCACCTTCATCCTAGGTGGCTCATTGGAACAGACTCTTGAGAACGGTGGAACCAAAATTTGCCCTGTTTCTGGAGGCCATGTCCAATTTGTAATGTGTAACGAAGGTATGAGGAGAGGCCCATGTGGCTGCCACACAGACAGTGTCTATTGGTAATCTAGCTTGAAAGGCTGCAGATGTAGCCAACGCTCTGGTTGAATGGGCTCTTGGCCTAGAAGGCAATTCTTTATGTCTGAGTTGATAAATACAGGTAATCACAGAAGACAGCCACCTAGACAGGGTTACTTTGGATACCGGAAGACCCTTTTTACTTTCTGCATAAGATAAAAAGAGTTGATCAGATTTCCTGAATTGTTTAGTTCTGTCCAGATAGTAAGCGGGACGAGCGATCAGACAATGTAGTTTTTGCTATGCCTTGTTTGAATAATTAGGAAAGAAAACTGGAAGATCAATAGATTGATTTAAATTTGTCTGAGAAGCCACCTTGGGTAAAAAAGACAGGTTAGTTCTTAGAGAAACTCTGTCTTTATGGAACACTAAATACGGAGGGCGAATGCAGAGGGCATGAAGTTCAGATACTCTCCTAGCAGATGTAATGGCAACTAGGAATAGTGTCTTCCAGGAAAGTAACTTCAAGGAACAGGAGGCCGCAGGTTCAAAAGGAGGGAGAATCAAGGATGCTAAAACTAAGTTTAAATCCCACTGTGGTGGGGGGTCTTTGATTGGAGGCCTGAGTAAAAAGATACCTCTGAGGAATGCCTTGCAAAGCTTATGGGACATGATGGTGGAGTCCGACAAGCCTATGTGAAAACTTGAAATGGCTGCTAGCTGAACTTTTACTGTGGAGAAAGAAGATCCTGAATGAAAGATTTCGGCTAGGAAATCCAAGACAGAGTGTATTGGAGCAGTGAAGGGATCGATGTTCCTAGCCTTTGCCCAAACGGAAAAACGTTGCCGTTTACTAGCATAGATCCTTCTGGTGGAAGACTTAAGGGAAGCTACAATAATATCCCGGACAGAATTTGAAATCACTGGAAGCCTGGCTAGGGACGGAAGTGGAGCAACCAAGCTGTGAGGTTGAGAGATTGGAGGGATTGGTGCAGCTGCCCTGATTGATGGGCCAAAAGATCTGGCATTGGATCCAGATGCCAAGGTTGCTCCAAAAGATAGCGATGCAGGAAAGGGAACCATATCTGTCGATGCCAATAAGGGGCAATGAGGATCATCTTGGCCCTCAAGGCAGTAACTTCCTTAATTTTCTTGTGTGATTAGTGGAAAGGGGGGAAAGGCGTAAAGAAGTCCCAGAGGCCAATCGTGGACTACAGTGTCTCTGGGGGGATGGCCTGGAAGGGGGAAGAGAGTGAAGAAGTCGAGGCACTTGCTGTTTTGTGGTGTTGCAAAAAGATCGCAGCAAGGAAACCCCCACTTCCGAAATATTTTGTCCGTCACCGATTGAGAGACCACTCGTGAGGCATGAGAATAGCTCTACTCAGCCTGTCCGCTATGACGTTGGACTTCCCAGGGATGTGCGTTGCTATCAGAAACCGCTGAGAAGAGATCGCCCATTGCCAGAGTCAGAGTGCTTCTCGACACAGGGGATAGGACTTGGTTCCGCCCTGCTTGTTGATATACCATATTACGGACATATTGTCCGTCTGAATTGCAATAGTCCCTAGGGGAAGAGAGTCTTGGAGGGCTTGCAACGTCAAAAGCACTGCTCTCATCTCCAGGACGTTTATGTGCAAGTGGCATTCGAAGGGTTGCCATGTGCCATGGACTGTCCTGCCCTGAAAATGCCCCCCCCACCCCCACCCAATCAGGGAGGCATCCGTTGTGACTGTAGCAACCGGGGGGGGGGGGGGGGGGAGTAAAAGGTCTGCCTTGATGAACTTGAGGGGAGACCATCCACCAAGATAGAGGTTTTCTGCAAGATAGAGTTATTAAGATCTTGTGTGTCATAGGGAGCTGTTGGAAGGACCACTGGGAGAAAAGCATCCATTGAAGAAGCCGCATGTAGAAGCGAGCAAGGGGAAGAAGACCTAATACTTTCAGAACATACCTGGCCTGAATTTTGTTGTTCTGAAGAAGGACGTGAACATGATTTTGAATATCTAAGACCCTCTGCTCTGTTAACTTTGCTGAGAGCTGAACAGTGTCCAAGGTGGCGCCTATGAAGGTAATAGACTGACAAGGTGACAAGGCAGACTTTTCGAAATTTAGAGAGATACCTAGCTCTTTGCAAATGTTGATGGTGTAATCTCTGGCTAGAAGAAGTTGACCCCTGGTGGTGGCAGTGAGGAGCCAGTCGTCTAGATATGGAAACACCTGGAATCCTTGACGTCTCAGGTGAGCCGTAACCGCTGCCATACATTTGGTGAACACTCGCGGGGCTGTAGTGAGACCAAAGGGCAGGGCTCTGAACTGGTAGTGACTGGCTCCCAGCCGGAAGCGGAGAAACCTTCTGGAGCGCCTGTGCATTTTGATGTGATAGTACGCATCCTGAAGGTCCACTGAGCACATCCAATTGTCCTTGCCAGAAGGGGTAAAATGGACTGTAGCGTGACCATCCGAACCTCATTCTTTTACAAACTTGTTTAGTTGCTGAGATCAATATTGGCCTCAGTCCCCTGTTTTTTTGGTACCAAAAAGAACTTTAAGTAGACTCCGGATCCTAGCTGGTCTGCTGGGACTGGCTGGATGGCTCTCTTTTTTAGCAGCTTTGATATTTCTAGTGCTGCTTGTTCCCTTAGACTGGGTGGAACGTCTGGAAGAGACCCCATTTGAATCGTTGGGGTTTGGATAAAGGGGATTTTGTAACCCTCGGATATGATTGACTGCACCCATTTGTCTTGAAGTGAGGGAGAGCCAGGCTTGTGGGTACAGCAATAATCTTTCCCCCGACTGCCTCTGAAGGTGGACAGTCGGGCAGCACCTCAGGGATGCTGGAAGGGTTTGTCAGAGTGGATTTCTCTGCTACCCTGGTTCTGCGGACCCCCTCTGCCTCTTGGACGGCATCTGTTGTTGTTGTTCCCCCCTCTGCCTCTAGGGGTGAACTGACCTCTTGCGTCAGGTGTGACTCCTTGTGATTTACGGAACCACATTTTTCCACCTTTTTGACCCTTAGGATATGGTCTAGATGAGGTTGAAAAACGGACTCCTACGGCAGAGAGAGTCTTGCCATCTTGTTCGCATCTGGTCAAAGTATCTTTCACTTGAGGTCCAAACAATGCTGACCCATCAAAGGGAGTTAGTGAAAGGCGCCTTGAAGGGTCTGCAGTTGCAAAGCCGCATCCAGGCGTGACGCCTCAAAGCCACACCTGTGCCTGCGGCCCTACTCGCTCCATCGGCAGCATATGAAATAAGCCGCAAGGAGGAGTTGACAATGGAATTCAGGGTTCCTAGCTGTGAGTTAATTTTATCCTGAGACCCAGCAGCTGATGGATCCTGTAGGACCTCACCCAGTTCTTTAAGAATGTCTCTTTGAAGACGGGTGAAGTGGCATAAGTAGTTCAGTGACCGCATGGCAAAGGTCGCTGACGAGAACATCCGCTTGCCGTACCTATCCATTGTCCTAGATTCCTCGTTAGGCGGATGGATAGGCACTGAAGGATCAGCCAGTTCCTTCTTAGTGGCTGCCGCCACCACCATGGCATCAACTGGGACACCTTTAGATAAAAATTGCTTATCAGAAGGGGCTGTTATAAATTTAGAAGGCCTCCATGGGGTGGGTTCCATCGAATCAGGGGCCGTCCACACCTTCCGTGCCACCACTTCCATAATGGGGTCGAAGGGCGGAGACAGCCAGGAGGTGGAGGGTCGAGAACCAAAAGCCTCCAGGTAAACCGACTCGTCCTCGGAAGGATTAAGGGAAGACCAGTTCCCCCTCTGTTTAAGGATTTCAAGGATGTCAGAGAAAGAGAGATCCTCAGAGGGGACCTTGGGGATCCTTCCGACTCATCCAAGTCGGTATCAGATGTGACGGACTCAGGGGAGTCCACATGCTTCCTCTTACATGTCCTCTTACGCGGGGGTTCACCTGACGGATCAGGAGAAACCTCGGAAGAGGAGGATATTCCCAATGGGGAAACCTGAGGTGTTGGATCTCGATGGCTGGGGGCGAGAGAGTGGGAAGAGACCTCAGCAGGCACTACAGTGGGAGGAGCTGATGGAGCTGACCGTAGAGCAGGCACTGGGGCCAGTACGCTCCTCATGACCTCGAAGGCGCCCCTATCAGGCAGGCTAGGGAGCTCCTGCTCCAAAGACCTAGGAACCCCAGCCGGCACCGACAGGGACTGCTCCGAAGCCGATGTCGGGGCTGAACTCACCAACGCCGATGCTCCGAGAGGGAGAACGGGTCGGACAAGGGTCCGATGCCACTCGCCCCCTCGGAGCCGGCGAGAGAGTCCAAGCGCCCGGATCCCTCCAAAGATGGCACCATGGACGAGATCGGAGCCGAAGGGGGAGGTATTGGCTCCGACGTCAAAACGGTCATGGCTCCGAGGAGCTCCGGCTCCGAGCATTGGGGTAGAGTCGAAGGAGGAATATTATGTTGTATGGACATAGCCGCTGTCTGATGAGACGAGCTGTGAAGCATTTGGGCTAGTGCCTGAGACTTTAATAGTCTGCTTACCACCCTCTCAAGGTCATGATCGGAAAGCCTGGAAGACCGAGAGGAATGGCTCCGCTCCGAGAGTAACGGTGACCTCGGAGCTGAATGGATAGACTCCAGAGATGGAGATCTGGACCTCTTGCGTGTGGAGGGCATCAAGGGTGATTGAGCCGTAGATTCGTCGGCTCCAGCCGGAGCCGACTTTGAAGACAGAGTCTTAGAGGTATCGGCTCCGGCTGGAGCCGATGCAGGCAGCTGCGATACAGAGGTATCGGCTCCGGCCGGAGCCGATAATGTCGCAGAAGGTGAGCCACGATCCGAAGGCTTAGAACTTGGAGCCGACGGTTTAGGTGGCTTTGAAGGCTTCCCCGGCACTGACTTAGCCGGGGAACCTTCGGGCTTTAATAAGCCCCTTAGGATCAACTTATTCCTGCGCTCCTGCAGGACTCTTGGGCTGAATGCATGGCACACCAAGCAAGAGTCCTGCAGGTGCAGGGGTCCCAGGCAATAAACACAAGAAGTGTGACCGTCTGTCAGAGACATCTTCTGACAGCACGAGTCACACTTCTTGAAGCCTGAGATCTTTGTCTCCTTCGACATATTGTTGTCGAAAGGAAAAACAACAAGGATAGAAGAAAAACACACACACACACACCAACAAATAGGGATACTAAAGGAACACTCACACAACTAAGAATCCCTGTGAGGGAATTAAGAATAAAATGGAAGGGCCTAAGGCCTAATCTAGGATGGGGAGTATGACAGGGATAAGGGATAAAAATAGGGACTAAAAATTTAAATTAACCGAGAAACTAGCCTATTTAAGATTATATATTAGTATACTAGGGGAAAACTAAGGAGAAGTCTAAGATTTTATTGAAAAATAGTCACTAACCTGTGAGCCGGTAAAAAGAGCACCTCGCTAGCGTAAGCGGCAAACGAGATCTGGGTAGTTACCGCCTAGCATCATGGGATATAGGGTTGCCTCGAGCCGGTAAAATTAGCTTTCGAGCTTTAGTATAGGCCGAGTCGGAGCCGAGGTTCGGCTCCGAACCCATCCAGCAAGAATGAAGGCGAGATTGACAACTTAACATCCTTAGTTTTATCCAAATAGTAACGAAGTTGCCTGTGAATGTCCAAGCAATGCAGGAGTCTTTCTCCTTTGTTCTGGGGATTTGGGAAGAAGGTGGGTAAGTGGATGGTTTGATTTAAAGCCACATTGGAAACCACCTTAGGCATGAAGGAAGGATTAGTTCGTAGAGAAACTCTGTCTTGATGGAAAATGAGGAAAGGTTCCACTGCCATTAGTGCCTGCAGCTCTGAGACTCTTCTGGCTGAAGTTATTGCTAGCAGCAGGGCAGTCTTCCATGATATAAACTGTAGATCTGCAGAAAAAGCTGGTTCAAAGGGAGGTAGCGTAAGTTTTTCCAGAACAAAATTGAGGTCCCATATTGGTGTAGGTGCTCTCCTGGGGGGCCTAATGCTTTTTGCCCCTCTGAGGAACTGCCTTAGAAGTGGATGTGAAAATAAGGGTGGATCCATGTTGTAGTGGGCTGAAATAGCTGATGCATGGATTTTAATGGAAGAAAAAAAGTCCTTTGTGCAACATCTCAGTTAAATACTGTAGAATCTGAGGCATGTGAAGCTGAAGTGTATTTTGGCCTTTAGCTTGGTTCCAGGCGCAAAACCTTTTCCATTTGTCCGAGTAGGCCTTTCTGGTGCTGGGCCTCCTAGCTTCCAGAATAACATCCATAACTGCTTGGGAAAGAGGAGCTGGCTGAATGCTTAGGTGATTTGCCATGCAGCTAGATTTAAGGTTTTGAGCTGGCTGTGTAGAATCTGATTGTTTTGCTGTGTGAGCAAATGGGCAATTTGTGGTAAAATCCAAGGTGGGCCCTGGGCCATATTCCTTAATAGTGGGTACCAGTGCTGGCGTGGCCAGTCTGGGGCTATGAGTATCAGTTGTGGTCTCTCCTTTCTGACTTTCAGAAGCACCTTTGTGAGGAGAGGCAATGGAGGGAAGGCATATACGGTCAGGTTTTTCCAACTGAATGAGAGTGCGTCCACTTTCCAAGCTTGATGGTGAAGTGTCCGTGTACAAAATTTTGTTAGCTGATAGTTTTGGGGGCTGGCAAACAGGTCTGTCTGTAAGGCCCCATTTTTGAGTTATCATTGCAAATACTTGTGGATCCAGTTTCCACTCGTGGGGATCCATGATGTTTCTGCTTAGGTCGTCTGCCAATGTGTTCTTTTTTCCTGGCAGGAATTGAGCTTGTAACTGAACTTGGTAAGCCAGTGCTGTGTTCCACAAGTTCATTGCTTGCCTGCATAGAGGGTAGGAGTGTGTACCTCCTGGTTTGTTTATGTACCACATTACTGTGGTGTTGTCCGTCCTTATTGTAAGTTGTCCTGGATGTAATAGGTTCTTGAAGGCTGTCAGAGCATTCTGTACAGCTAGCATCTCTTTTTGATTGATGTGCAGATTCCTTTGATCTGCAGTCCATATGCTTTGAACGCACTGTCCTGCCATGTGTGCCCCCCAGGCATAGTCCGATGCATCTGTTGTCATAGTTTGCCTGGCTGAGGGCAAGGTGAAAGGCTGACCCTCGTTGAGGTGACATGCCTGTGACCACCATAGAAACTCCTGTTGTAGGCAGGGAATGAGAGATATCATTGTGTCCAAGCTGTGGCTGTGTTGAGACCATACGCTTTTTAGGTACCACTGTAATTTCCTCATATGCAGCTTTGCAAATGGTAATATTTTAGTAGTATGCAAGATGCCATGAAGCCCAAGGCCTGCAGAATTTTTCTTGCAGGGAGTTGGGTCTTTGTTGCCATTGTTTTGAAATATTGAGTCAGTAGTAGTAGCTTGTCTGGCGTCAGATAAGCCTTCTGGGCCGTTGTATTCAAGCTGGCACCCAGGAATGTCATATTTTGTGAGGGTACTAGTTTTGATTTCTTTTCGTTTACTGTGTACCCCAGGCAACTTAGAAGATGTTTTACAAAAGCCAGATGTTGTAAAAGGATGTCCTTGCTTTCTGCTTGGATGAGGCAGTCGTCCAGATATGGGTATATTTGAATTCCTCTTAGTCTGCAGAATGCAATCACTGGTGCCAGGCATTTTGTGAAGACCCTGGGCGCAGTGGATAAGCCAAAGGGCAGTGCAGAGAATTGGTAATGGGTTGAACCTGCAATGAAATGGAGGTATCTTCTGCAACTTTGTCTGATAGGGACATGCAGGTATGCCTCCTTGAGGTCCAACGTTACTAGCCATGCTTTCTTGCCCAACATGGGAAAAAGCTGCTGTAGTGTTAGCATCTTGAATTTGGGTACTTGTAAGAAGGTGTTTAAAATTGAAAGGTCCAGAATTGGTCTCCAGGCATTGTCCTTTCTGGGGACTAGAAAGAGTCTTGAGTAAAATCCTTGGCCTTGCTCCCGTGTAGGTACCAGTTCAATGGCTCTCATGTCCATGAGAGCTGTAATTTGTTTCTGTGCCTCTGCCCATTGATTTTGTGGCAGGTTTGGCATTCCTCTTTTCATTGGCAAGGTGTGGAAATGGAATCTGTATCCTCGTGATATTATGTCTAGGACCTATTTGTCCTTTGTGACAATGTGCCAGTTGTCTGAAAAAAGTGTGAGTTTTCCTCCCAAGGGAGCTGCTAAGAGAGTGTTGCTTGGCCAGATGAGGTGTAAGTCATTGAGTTTGCCTTCTAGCAGTTTGGGGCCTGTCTTCTCCTCCCTTCTGTGTTGCAGTGCCCCAATGTCGAGGTTTGTATTGGGCTTGTGGTTGTCCTCTACCTCTTGGACGTCTGTATTTACCCCTCTGTGGTCTGTCAGTAGCTGGAAAGGACCAATTTTTTGTTGGCCAATTTCTGCTGAAGCGAGGGGGCTGTACCTGTAGAAAATCTTTGACTGTCTTCCTTTATTTTGCCTTATCCTCCATTTTCTTGTACATAAGACTTCTTCTGCTTTAACTCCAAATAGAACATCCTGCTGTAAGGCAGCATCTAGGCTTTGCTTTAACATGATCAGGCAGAGTTTGTTCCTTAACCAAGCATGCCTACGTATAACAGACCCAGTGACAGCTGCTCTGCAGGAAGCCTCTAAAGAATCAAACCCACATTGTAAAGTATGTTTGCCCACCTGTTCAGTTGCATGCAACAGATCCTGCATTTCTTTCAATTCAGACTGTTGAGGTGTGCTCATTTTTGTCTTAACTGAGTCATTAGAAATTGCTGATATTTTAGCATGTGAAATTGGCAATTTAGTGCTCTCATAGCTAGAGTAGCTGAGGTGTAAACCTTTTTCCCCCACCTGTCTAGTGCTCTGGAGTCCCTTTCAGAGGGTACAGGATTTTTTGCCATAGAAGCCTTAGCCCCTTTGGGACCCTGGGAGATAGTCTCTGGATCAGCAACAGGGCTTTTATAAAGGAATTTGTGGGAGTCAGGCACTCTACAGTATCTGTCTGGTTTGGCTGGAGCAGGAGGCAGAGAATCTGGGTTCAAACTAGATTCTAAGTAAACATCATCCACAATGTCTAAAACTGGGGGGATGGCAAGTGGTCTGTGCTGGGGGAATAAAAGAAACTCTCTGAGCCTTTTCTTTGAGTCAGAGTAGTCCTGATCTTCCCAGTGAAAATGTTCTCTCATAGTGTGTAAAGTTTCCCCAAAGGAGTAGTCTTCAGGAGGAGAAGCTGAGGGAATAGAATCCTCATGGCATAGAGAATCTTCATAAGGGGAAAAGGAGGTAATCTTGTGGTAACACCTCCAGTAAAAAGTAAATACTATAGCCATAAGATATGGCCAAAAAGAGGACATGTAGAAAGCATAGAAAGTCAGGGGGCTGGAGAGAGGGTAACCAGGACTGCAACAGTGAATACACTTGAACATCTACATTTATAGTAAGTGTACACAAGTGTACTATGTTCTTCGTGTTTCACTGTTTCACCATCACACTTGGGTTGATTCCCAAAGCTGAGGAAGGGTGGAGGCAATCAAGAAGCATTAGCACTGGCTAACAGGCCTTGTAAGACTGTTGTAGCAAATCCAGCTCTGGATTTAGAAAAGACAGGTAAGTGGTAATGCTTGTGAAGATGTGTACAGAACTCCAGGTTGCAGCTTCCAGGATGTCCCTAGTAGGGCTCCCCTGAGAAATGCTGTAGAGGTTGAGGTAGCCCTAGTGGAATGAGTTCTGATCCCCTGTGGGGTAGGTTTTCCATGGTGTTTGTAACAGAAATGGATGCAGTGTGCTATCCATTTGGAAATGGTTTTCTTTGAAATGGCCTTGCCCTCTGCCCCTGCAGCAAAGCTGACTAGAAGCTGGTCAGATTTTCTGAAAGGCTTAGTCCTGTCGAGGTAGAACCTGAGCTGCCTGAGCTGTCTGTGCACGTCTAAGGAGTGCAGGATCCTTTCCCCTTTATTCTCTGGATTAGGGAAAAAGGTTGGTAAATGGATGGATTGGTTTAAAGCCACAGTGGATACCACCTTGGGCATAAATGATGGGTTAGTCCTGAGGGTAACCCTGTCAACATGGAAAATAATGAAGGGTTCCACAGTCATTAGTGCCTGCACCTCAGACACTCTTCTTGCTGAAGTGATGGCTAGAAGTAAGGCTGTTTTCCAAAAGAGGAATTTTAACTCTGCTGTAGCAGCAGGCTCAAAAGGGAGAAGCGTGAGCTTCTCTAGTACAAAGTTAAGGTCCCAGGCAGGGGTGGGAGCTCTCCTTGGGGGTCTTAAATTGTTAGCTCCTCTCAGGAACTGTTTGATCAGAGGGTGAGAAAAGAGAGGTGCCTCAGTATTGTAATGAGCTGAGATGGCAGAGGCATGAATCTTAATTGATAAGGATAGTCCTTTGTGGAGTAGCTCTGCTAGATAAAGGTGGGCATGGCTGTGTCCTTTCCTTGAGAACGGCTCCAAGAACAGTATATTTTCACTGTTGCAGTCATTACATTTGGGTAGAATCCCAAAGCTATGGTTGGGAGGCTGGAGCTAAACAGCATTAGGTGCGGCTATAAGGCCCTGCAGAACTGCATTGGCAAAGCCTGCCCTGGACTTAGAGTAGAGAGGCAAATGATAATGCTTTATAAAGGTGAGAACAGAACTCCAAGTAGCCGCCTCTAGAATGTCTTTGGTTGGTACTCCTCTGAGAAAGGCTGCTGAAGTAGCTGCAGCTCTGGTGGAATGAAACATAATGCCCTTGGGCACAGGTTTACCATGGTGTAAGTAGCAGAAACGGATGCAGTGGCTTATCCACTTTGAAATTGTCTGCTTTGAAATAGCCTTTCCTTCTGATCCTACAGCATATGTCACTAGTAATTGCTCAGTTTTTCTTAGAGCTTTAGTCCTGCTCAAGTAGAATCTTGGCTGTCTGTGTACATCCAAGGAATGCAGAATTCTCTCCCCTTTGTTCTGCAGATTTGGATAAAAGGTTGGTAGATGAATTGTCTGGTTAAGAGCCACACTGGAAACCACATTAGGCAAAAATGTAGGATTTGTCCTCAGAGACACCCTGTCTGGGTAAAATATGATAAAAGGCTCTACAGCCATGAGGGCCTGTAACTCTGAAACTCTTCTTGCTGAAGTAATTGCTAGTAGCAGAGCTGTTTTCCATGATAAGAACTTTATATCAGCGGTAGCAGCTGGTTTAAATGGAGGCAAGGTGAGCTTTTCCAACACATAACTGAGGTCCCATGCAGGTAATGGTGATCTTCTAGGAGGCCTTACATTTTTGGCTCCTCTAAGATACTGCTTTAGTAAAGGATGAGAAAAGATTGGTGGCTTTGTATTGTAATGAGCCGAAATGGCAGAGGCACGGATTTCAATTGATGAGAAAGATGGGCCTTTGTCAAGCATCTCAGTTAAGTACTGTAATATATGAGGAATATTTGGTTCTGCTGTATCATTTCCTTGTGCTTGATTCCAAGCTCAGAATCTCTTCCATTTATCAGCATAAGATTTTCTAGTACTGGGCCTTCTGGCTTTTAAAATGATATCCATCACAGCTTTACTGAGAGGTGTTGTTTGTATAACTACCTGATCAGCCATGCTGCCAGGTTTATAGTGTCTGGAGTTAATTGTGCAGGATCTGACTGTTTTGCTGGGACAGTAGTTGAGGTCTTTGAGGTAAGGTCCAAGCTGGGTATTGAGACAAGTTCCTTAGCATTGGGTACCAGTATTGGCGGGGCCAGTCCGGGGCAATTAGTATCATCTTTGGTTTCTCTAGTCTGACTTTTAGGAGGACCTTGGGAAGAAAAGGCAGAGATGGAAAGGCGTAAACTGATAGGTTTTTCCAACTGAAGGATAGGGCGTCCACTTTCCATGCTTGTCTGTGATAAGTCCTTGTGCAGAATCTTTTCAATTGATAACTTTGAGGGGAGGCAAATAGATCTATATCCGGGCTCCCTCATTTCTCTGTTACCATGCTGAAGACTTGTGGGTTTAGTTTCCACTCATGAGAATCCATAAGGTTTCTGCTTAGATCGTCTGCCAGAATATTTTGCTTTCCTGGCAGGAATTGAGCTTGAAGATGTATTTGGTAGGTCAAAGCTGTGTCCCACAGAGCCATGGCTAATCTGCAAAGGGGGTATGAGTGTGTGCCCCCTTGCTTGTTTATATACCACATGACCATAGTGTTGTCTGTCTTTATCAGTAGTTGTCCTGGATGAACCAAGTCCTTGAAGGCTGTTAGGGCATTTTGAACAGCTAGCATCTCTTTCTGGTTGATATGTAGATGCATTTGTTTTGGGGTCCATATGCTGTGTATGCATCTTCCTGCCATGTGGGCCCCCCAGGCATAATCTGATGCATCTGTTAAGGTTTGGTTGGCAGGGGATAGAGTGAAGGCCCGTCCCATGTTCTGGAGACATGCCTTTGCCCACCATAGAAACTCCTGTTGTAGGCAGGGAATGAGAGGAATCAGTTTCCAGACTGTGAGAATGTTGACTCCATAAACTTTTTAGGTACCATTGAAGTTTCCTCATATGCAGTCTTGCATATGGAATCAGTAGGATGGCATGAAGCCCAAAGCCTGCAGAATTTGTCTTGCAGATAACTGGGTTTTTGTTGCCATCAGTTTGAAGTAAGTAGTCAGTTGCCTTTGCTTGTCTGGCATGAGGTAAGCCATCTGGGCAGTTGTATTCAAGTTTGCACCCAGGAATGTTACCTTTTGAGAGGGTACCAGTTGTGAGTTCTTTTCGTTTATTGTGTACCCTAGACATGTTAGAAGCCTTTTCACAAACACCAGGTGTCGAAGAAGAATGTCCTTGCTCTCTGCTTGAATGAGACAGTCCAAGTAAGGAAATATTTGTATACTTCTTTGTCTGCAAAATGCAATTACTGGTGCCAGGCACTTTGTAAAGACCCTGGGCACAGTAGATAAGCCAAAGGGCAGTGCAGAGAATTGGTAATGCATTAAGCCAGCCTTGAATCTGAGATATCTTCTGCACGATCGGCTTATTGGGACATGCAGGTATGCCTCTTTTAGGTCTAATGTCACCAGCCAAGCATTCTTGCCCAGCATGGGCAGAAGCTGCTGCAAAGTCAGCATTTTGAATTTTGGAATGTCCAGGCATGTGCTCAAAATCGGTAAATCCAGTATTGGCCGCCAGGCCTTGTCCTTTCTGGGTACCAAGAACAGTCTTGAGTAAAAACCTTGCCCTTTTTCCTGTTCTGGTACTGGCTGAATGGCCCCCATATCCATGAGGGACGTAACCTGTTTCTGTGCCTCTGCCCATTGATTTTTTGGCAGATCTGGCCAACTGTTTGCCATTGGCAGTGTGTGGAAATGGAATCTGTATCCCTGTGATACTATGTTTAGTACCCAATCGTCCTGGGTTATTAACTGCCAATTTTGAGTAAAAAGTGCAAATTTTCCCCCTAAGGGTGCTGCCAAAAGATAAGTGCTTGGTGCAGGCACAGGGAAGTCATTGGGACTGTTTTCTGTAAGTTTGCGCTTTATCTCCTCCAGATTTGGAGGTAGAAGTGCCCCATTGCTTTGACCTGTATGAATCTTGCGCCTGGTATCTGGAACCCTTAGGGCATCTGCCCCTTTGAGTTCTGTCCGACACAGGAAAGGACCAATTTTTTGTAGGCCAGTGTCTACTGAATCTTGGTGACTGCACTTGTAAGAAGTCTTTACCAGTTTGCATAGACTTAGCTTTGTCTTCCATTTTCTTTAAAACCTCTTCTGCCTTAATACCAGAGTATCATGCTGTAAAGGTGCATCTAGCAATTTTGCTTTAACATGATCAGGCAAATTTTGTTCCTTTAGCCAGGCATGCCTCGAAATCACAGATCCAGTAACTGCGGCCCTGCAGGAGGCCTATAAGGAGTCAAAACCACATTGCAAAGTATGCTTTCCAACCTGTTCAGCTGCATGCAATAATTCCTGCAATTCTTTATTTTCTACACATTCAGAAATCAACATCATTTTCTGTTTCAGCAATCCCATAACATGTTGTTAATACTTAAGCATATGAAACTGACAGTTTAAGGCCCTGATTGCCAAGGTTGCAGATGTATAAACCTTTTTCCCCATCTGCCCAATACCCTTGAATCTCTGTCAGAGGAGGTAGGATTCTTTGCTGTTGAGGCCTTAACTCCTTTTGGACCCTGTGAAATAGTTTCAGGATCAGCAGCAGGGTTTCTAAATAAAAACTTATGTGAGTCAAGGACCCTGTAATATCTGTCAGGCTTACTGGGAGCCAGAGGTAAGGAGTCAGGGGACAAGCTTGACTCCAAAAACACATCATCCACAATGTCTAAAACAGGGGGAATGGCTAAAGGCCTGTGCTGAGGGAGAAGGAGGAAATCCCTGAGCCTCTTTTTTGATTCTGAGAAATCTAGACTCTCCCAGTGAAAATCCTCCCTCAAAGTATGCAAGGTTTCTCCAAATGAATAATCCACAGGAGGAGATGCAGATGGTATAGACTCCTCTGCATCACAATCCTCATAGGGAGGTATAGATAATTCGTGATCAGAAGAGGAATCAGAAGAAATAGAAACCTGATCTGAAGATTCATAATCAGTATCTTGCCTAGGCCTCTTATCTGGAGGGGGATGGGTACCCCTGATCAAGGTAATAAGGTCTTCAACCATTTTGATCATCTGTTTTTTAGGCATAGAGGCCTGTGCACGTGGCTCATGCGTCGGTTTTTTAGTTTTAGAAGTTGCTTTTGTCTTTGTTTTTGCAGCTGTCATCGGTTTGATATACAAATGTTGAGGTCTGAATGCACCCTCAGAAGCCGGTGCCTGCTCAGGGCTCCGGACCCATCCGAATGAGATACATCCATCGGTCCAATATCTTGAGTATCTTACAGCATGTCGGACTCCACATGGGTGTTGGTAGAGGCCTGCGACTCGAAGGTAGCGGGTATCAGAGGCTGTGAAAGCACCTCACTGAGTACCGGCGACTGGCTTAGGAGAAGCTTCATCTTCGGTTTTGGACCTCGACTGCCTTTCTCTGTCCTTTACTTTGCATTTTTTTATGTACTCCAGTAGTCGGATTGCTATCTGAAGACATTTCTGGGTAGTTAAATCCGTTTCCAAAATACTTTGAGGCAAAAATATACAGACGCTTAATAGTGCGTTGGTTAAATCTAGCACAAAACCGACAGCCAGGCACGTCATGATCAGGGCCTAGGCAAGGAATACAGTATAAATGGAAATCCTTAGGAGGTATTTGCTTCCCACAAGTAATACAATTATTAACTTTTTCTGACATCGGTATGGAGCAAGAAAAATGTTTCCCCAACGGGGTACTTCGCTTTAGTGAAGACTTCGGTTCTGAAACTCAAACACGAATATTTCAGGAGTCGGCCGACCGGCACTTGCGAAATGCTTCTGCTTTGGACACCACGCGGCAAGAAAGACTGAAGAAAATGGCGTCGGCTGCATGTTTTATACCTCTGATGACCTGACGTCATGGAAGAGGAGACAGCAACCAACGCAAGACCCAAGACTTTGGAATTCAGGCTGATTGAGGGCAACCTGCCAGCAGATTACCCAAATGGAATGACTGCAACAGTGAAACACGAAGAACATCTGATAGTGCATAGAGCCTGCCCTTAAACATAGATATTTCCTGCAAGATTCCCTTATGGGGATGTGCAGATAAGCTTCTTTTAAGTCTAGGGTGACTAGCCAGGAGTCCTTGGCTAGCATAGGAAGCAGCTGTTGTAGTGTAAGGATTTTGAATTTTGGGGCCACCAGGAAGTTGTTGAGAATGGACAGATCCAGGATAGGGCACCAAGAGCTCTCTTTTCTGGGCACCAGGAACAGTCTGGAGTAGAAACCCTGTCCCCTTTGCTCTACTGGAACAGGTTGAACAGCCCTGATACTGAGAAGAGAAAGTACTTGCTTTTGAGCCTCTGCCCACTGGTTTGGAGAAAGGTCTGGCAACCCGCATGAGGTTGGCAGTGAGCGGAAGTAGAATCTGTATTCCTGGGATACAATGTTTAGGACCCATGGATCCTGGGTAATGGATATCCAGTTTTCTGCATGCAGGGCGATTTTTCTTCCTGGGGGTACAAGTACTTGGGCATGGCTGGGAAGGATGCTAGACAAGTCATTGTGAACTTTTTCCATAAGGGGGGTGGCTTACCACTCCCTGTTTTTGAGGTGGGAGCACGCCATTGTTTAAATCTCTGCATACCCTGAGACTGTAGTCTTGGTGGTCTGTTGCCCCTGGGTTTGGGCTGAGAAGGCCTGGGAGGGACTGGAAAGGACCAGTTTTTAGAAGGCCAATGCCTACTGAATCCAGGTGGCTGTACCTGTAAGAAATATTTAACAGTTTGCATAGATTTAGCTTTTTCCTCCATCTTTTTAAGAACTTCTTCTGCTTTTGTGCCAAATGTTCCTGGTTTAATGGAGCATGTAGTAATTTTGCTTTGACATGGTCTGGCAAGACTTGTTCCTTCAGCCAAGCATGCCTTCTCAGTACAGACCCAGTGACAGCAGCCCTGCAAGATGCTTCTAAGCCATCAAAACCACTCTGCAAAGCATGCTTACTAACTTGGTTTGCAGAATGCATTAACTCTTGTAAATCTTTATTTTCTGTACAATGTGGAAGCAACAACATTTTTTGGTTAATTAGTTCCATAATATGCTGCTGGTACTTCAACATGTGAAAAGTACAGTTTTGTACCTACCATAAATGTAGGTGTTCGAGTGTACACCCTGCTGCAGTCATCACACTTGGGTTATCCTGTCGTCAGGCGGTTCCGCAGTCGGCCGGAATTCCAAAGTCTTAGTCCGGCGTCGGTTGCTGTCACTTCTTCCCTGACGTCAGTGCGCCAGGGGTATATATAATGCATCCAACGCCATTTTCTTCAGTTTTTCTTGCCCCAGATGCAAGGTGCCTCCAAAAAGGTGGTCAGTAATTAGTACCAATTTAAGAAATTTTAGCACAAACACAAAATCCCTCCAGCTATAAGCAAATACATCAGGAAGGTATTGCAGAGATTTAGCCAGTTTGATCAGAGGGGATGGAGGGAGGGTAACCTGGACTGCAGCAGGGTGTATACTCGAACATCTACATTTATGGTAGGTACAAAACTGTACTATGTTCATCGTGTTACCCTGCTGCAGTCATCACACTTGGGTAGAATCCTAAAGCTAAGGATGGGTGGAGGAGTCATAGAGGGTTAGAGGAGGCTAGAAGGCCCTGCAGAACTGCAGTGGCGAAGCCAGCTCTAGTCTTAGAGTAAAGTGGTAAGTGATAGTGTTTGGTAAAGGTGTGTACTGAACTCCAAGTTGCAGCTTCCAAAATCTCCTTGGTTGGAACCCCCCTGAGGAAGGCTGTAGATGTAGCTGTTGCCCTGGTCGAGTGGGGTCTAATGGTAGCAGGAACAGGTTTTCCATGATGGGTATAGCAAAAACAAATGCAATGTCCTATCCATTTGGAAATGGTTTGTTTTGATATAGCCTTCCCTTGTGAAGCAGTAGCATAGGATACAAAGAGATGGTCAGATTTTCTGAAAACCTTAGTTTTATCCAAGTAGTAACGAAGTTGTCTGTGAATGTCCAAGGAATGCAGGAGTCTTTCTCCTTTGTTCTGTGGATTTGGGAAGAAGGTGGGTAAGTGGATGGTTTGATTTAAAGCCACACTGGAAACCACCTTAGGCATGAAGGAAGGATTAGTTCATAGAGAAACTCTGTCTTGATGGAAAATGAGGAAAGGTTCCACTGCCATTAGTGCCTGCAGCTCTGAGACTCTTCTGGCTGAAGTTATTGCTAGCAGCAGGGCAGTCTTCCATGATATAAACTGTAGATCTGCAGAGAAAGCTGGTTCAAAGGGAGGTAGCGTAAGTTTTTCCAGAACAAAATTGAGGTCCCATGTTGGTGTAGGTGCTCTCCTGGGGGGCCTAATGTTTTTTTGCCCCTCTGAGGAACTGCCTTAGAAGTGGATGTGAAAATAAGGGTGGATCCGTGTTGTAGTGGGCTGAAATAGCTGATGCATGGATTTTAATGGAAGAAAAAAAGTCCTTTGTGCAGCATCTCAGTTAAATACTGTAGAATCTGAGGCATGTGAGGCTGAAGTGTATTTTGGCCTTTAGCTTGGTTCCAGGTGCAAAACCTTTTCCATTTGTCCGAGTAGGCCTTTCTGGTGCTGGGCCTCCTAGCTTCCAGAATAACATCCATAACTGCTTGGGAAAGAGGAGCTGGCTGGATGCTTAGGTGATTTGCCATGCAGCCAGATTTAAGGTTTTGAGCTGGCTGTGTAGAATCTGATTGTTTTGCTGTGTGAGCAAATGGGCAATTTGTGGTGAAATCCAAGGTGGGCCCTGGGCCATATTCCTTAATAGTGGGTACCAGTGCTGGCATGGCCAGTCTGGGGCTATGAGTATCAGTCGTGGTCTCTCCTTTCTGACTTTCAGAAGCACCTTTGTGAGGAGTGGCAATGGAGGGAAGGCATATACTGTCAGGTTTTTCCAACTGAATGAGAGTGCGTCCACTTTCCAAGCTTGATGGTGAAGTGTCCTTGTACAAAATTTTGTTAGCCGATAGTTTTGGGGGCTGGCAAACAGGTCTATGTCTGGAAGGCCCCATTTTTGAGTTATCATTGCAAATACTTGTGGATCCAGTTTCCACTCATGGGGATCCATGATGTTTCTGCTGAGGTCGTCTGCCAATGTGTTCTTTTTTCCTGGCAAGAACTGAGCTTGTAACTGAACTTGGTAAGCCAGTGCTGTGTTCCACAAGGTCATTGCTTGCCTGCATAGAGGGTAGGAGTGCGTACCCCCTTGTTTGTTTATGTACCACATTACTGTGGTGTTGTCCATCCTTATTGTAAGTTGTCCTGGATGTAATAGGTTCTTGAAGGCTGTCAGAGCATTCTGTACAGCTAGCATCTCTTTTTGATTGATGTGCAGATTCCTTTGATCTGCAGTCCATATGCCTTGAACGCACTTGTCCTGCCATGTGTGCCCCCCAGGCGTAGTCCGATGCATCTGTTGTCATAGTTTGCCTGGCTGGGGGCAAGGTGAAAGGCTGACCCTCGTTGAGGTGACATGCCTGTGACCACCATAGAAACTCCTGTTGTAGGCAGGGAATGAGAGATATCATTGTGTCCAAGCTGTGGCTGTGTTGAGACCATACGCTTTTTAGGTACCACTGTAATTTCCTCATATGCAGCTTTGCAAATGGTATTAGTAGTATGCAAGATGCAATGAAGCCAAAGGCCTGCAGAATTTTTCTTGCAGGGAGTTGGGTCTTTGTTGCCATTGTTTTGAAATATTGAGTCAGTAGTAGTAGTTTGTCTGGCGTCAGATAAGCCTTCTTGGCCGTTGTATTCAAGCTGGCACCCAGGAATGTCATATTTTGTGAGGGTACTAGTTTTGATTTCTTTTCGTTTACTGTGTACCCCAGGCAACTTAGAAGATGTTTTACAAAAGCCAGATGTTGTAAGAGGATGTCCTTGCTTTCTGCTTGGATGAGGCAGTCGTCCAGGTATGGGTATATTTGAATTCCTCTTTGTCTGCAGAATGCAATCACTGGTGCCAGGCATTTTGTGAAGACCCTGGGTGCAGTGGATAAGCCAAAGGGCAGTGCAGAGAATTGGTAATGGGTTGAACCTGCAATGAAACGGAGGTATCTTCTGCAACTTTGTCTGATAGGGACATGCAGGTATGCCTCCTTGAGGTCCGTTACTAGCCATGCTTTCTTGCCCAACATGGGAAGAAGCTGCTGTAGTGTTAGCATCTTGAATTTGGGTACTTGTAAGAAGGTGTTTAAAACTGAAAGGTCCACAATTGGTCTCCAGGCATTGTCCTTTCTGGGGACTAGAAAGAGTCTTAAGTAAAATCCTTGGCCTTGCTCCCGTGTAGGTACCAGATGAATGGCTCTCATGTCCATGACAGCTGTAATTTGTTTTTGTGCCTCTGCCCATTGATTTTGTGGCAGGTTTGGCATTCCTCTTTTCATTGGCAAGGTGTGGAAATGGAATCTGTATCCTTGTGAAATTATGTCTAGGACCCATTTGTCCTTTGTGACAATGTGCCAGTCGTCTGAAAAAAGTGCGAGTTTTCCTCGAGCTGCCAAGAGAGTGTTGCTTGGCCAGATGAGGTGTAAGTCATTGAGTTTGCCTTCTAGTAGTTTGGGGCCTGTCTTCTCCTCCCTTCTGTGTTGCAGTGCCCCATTGTCGAGGTTTGTATTGGGCTTGTGGTTGTCCTCTGCCTCTTGGACGTCTATATTTACCCCTCTGTGATCTGTCAGTGGCTGGAAAGGACCAATTTTTTGTTGGCCAATTTCTGCTGAAGCGAGGGGGCTGTACCTGTAGAAAATCTTTGACTGTCTGCATGGATTTTGCCTTATCCTCCATTTTCTTTAAGACTTCTTCTGCTTTAACTCCAAATAGTACATCCTGCTGTAAGGGAGCATCTAGAAGCTTTGCTTTAACATGATCAGGCAGAGTTTGTTCCTTTAACCAAGCATGCCTACGTATAACAGACCCAGTGACAGCTACTCTGCAGGAAGCCTCTAAAGAATCAAACCCACATTGTAAAGTATGTTTGCCCACCTGTTCAGTTGCATGCAACAGATCCTGCATTTCTTTCAATTCAGACTGTTGAGGGACTGTGCTCATTTTTTGTCTTAACTGAGACATTAGAAATTGCTGATATTTTAGCATGTGAAATTGGCAATTTAGTGCTCTCATAGCTAGAGTGGCTGAGGTGTAAACCTTTTGCCCCCACCTGTCTAGTGCTCTGGAGTCCCTTTCAGAGGGTACAGGATTTTTTGCTATAGAAGTCTTAGCCCCTTTGGGACCCTGGGAGATAGTCTCTGGATCAGCAAAAGAGCTTTTATAAAGGAATTTGTGGGAGTCGGGCACTCTATAGTATCTGTCTGGTTTGGCTGGAGCAGGAGGCAGAGAATCTGGGTTCAAACTAGATTCTAAGTAAACATCATCCACAATGTCTAAAACTGGGGGGATGGCAAGTGGTCTGTGCTGGGGGAGTAAAAGAAACTCTCTGAGCCTTTTCTTTGAGTCAGAGTAGTCCTGACCTTCCCAGTGAAAATGTTCTCTCATAGTGTGTAAAGTTTCCCCAAAGGAGTAGTCTTCAGGAGGAGAAGCTGAGGGAATAGAATCCTCAGCATCAGAATCTTCATAAGGGGAAAAGGAGTAATCTTGGTCCTCAGAGGAGCCTGAGGAAATAGACACTTGATCAGAGGAGGCATAATCTTCCTCTTGTCTAGGCCTTTTGTCGGGTGGGGGTTGGGAACCCCTGATTAAAGAGATCAAATCTTCAGCCATTTTAAGCATCTGTTTCTTAGGCATGGGGCCTTGAACTGGAGACTGAAGTGCAGTCTTTTTTGGTTTAATAGGAGTCTTAAGCTTAGGATACGTTTTTATGGTGAGCGTAGTCGGTCTGAAGACTCCTTCAGAAACCGAAGGTGTTTCTGTAGCACCGACATCTCTTTCTGCAGTGTTGTCGGTAGGGGCTAAACAAAATGGCTGCGTCGGCCTAGCACTCTCTGCCAAAGGCTCCGAAGCGGTCTCGGGTTCCAAATCTGCGGTAGTCAGGGGCTGCGTCGGAGCCTCACTGAAGACCGGTGAACCAGAGACCTGTCCAGCCAAGGCCTCGGAGTCTGGCTTGGGTCTAGGCTGCCTGTCCTTATCCTTGCGTTTTTTGTGCATGCCGGTAGTCGGTTGCTCCGACGGCATTGTGTAGTTAAATTTTCTACCGAAGTAGTGTCATGCGAAATCAAAGCGTCTTTTTATAGTACGCTTATTAAACCTAGCACAAAAATGACAACCAGTGACATCGTGGTCTGGGCCTAGGCAAGGTATGCAGTAAGAATGAAAATCCTTATGAGGTATTTGCTTCCCACAAGAAATACAATTGTTAACTTTTTCTGACATCGGTCTGAGGCAAGAAAAGTTTCCCCAACGGGGTACTTAGCTTTAATGAAGACTTCGGATCTGAAATTCGACTTCGAAAATCTCAGGAGTTGGCCGACCGGCACTTGCCAACTGCTTCTGCTTCAGGCACCGCACGGCAAGAAAGACTGGAGAAAATGGCGTCAGATGCATTATATATACCCCTGGCGCACTAACGTCAGGGAAGAAGCGACAGCAACTGACGCCGGACCAAGACTTTGGAATTCCAGCCGACTGCGGGACCGCCTGACGACAGGATAACCCAAGTGTGATGACTGCAGCAGGGTAACACGATGAACATCTGGCAATGTAAAGCCCTGATGGCCAGAGTTGCAGAGGTATATACCTTCTTACCCAATCTGTCTAAAGCCCTAGAATTCCTGTCCAAAGGGGTAGGGTTTCTTGTCTGTAGTAGCCTTAACACCTTTAGGTCCCTGGGAAATAGTCTTTGGATCCGCAGTTGGATTTCTAAAGAGATATTTGTGAGAGTCAGGTACTCTGTAGTACCTGTCAGGCTTTCTAAGAGCTGGTGGTAAAGGATCAAGAGTAAGACTGGATTTCATGAAGACATCATCTACAATATCCAGGACAGGGGGTATAGCTAGAGGCCTGTGCTGAGGCAAGTCCAAAATTCTCAGTCTTTTTTTGGACTGTGGGTAGTCCTAGCATTCCCAGCGGAAATGCTCTCTTAACATATGCAAGGTTTCACCAAAAGAAAAGCCCTCTGGAGGGGAGGCAGAGGGAATGGAATCATCTGCATCTGAATCCTTATAGGTAGAAGATAAGGGTATGTCCTGGTAATCAGAGGGATCAGAGTCATCGGACTTGTGGTCTGTAGAATCAGAAGGAAAATCAAATATTTGTCTTTTAGAGGGGGAGGGCTGGCTTCCCCTAATTAAAGTTATAAGGTCGTCAGCCATTCTAAGCATGTGTTTCTTTGGCATGGGAGCTTGAGCATACGCTTCGGTCATCGGTTTTCTAGGCGTGGTGCAAACTCTGGGCCTGAGAAACTTGGTAGTTTTAGTCAGAAACGGAGTAGTTGTTTAATACGAACGTCGGAAGGTCGGAATACACCCTCAGAAGCCGGGTGCCTGCAAAGCGGCTCTGGACACACCAATGTGGAGACATCCGCAGGTTCCATAGTCAAAGAAGCATCTCGCGGCATACTGGACTCCAAATGGATCTCAGCAGAGGCCTGCGAATCTGAAGAAGCGGATATCAGGGGCTGCAAAGGCGCCAGAGTACCGGCAGACTGGCGACTAGCTTAACAGAAGCATCATCTGCAGTTTTGGACCTATGCGGTCTGTCTTTATCCTTACATTTTTTTGGAAGATCGGTAGTCGGATGGCTTATCTAAGCCATTTTGGAATACGGAGAATGAGAGCAAAAGAATTTAGTGACAAAAAGATAGCCCGACGACGAATAGTTTGGGCATTAAACAAGGCACAAAGCCAACAGCGAGGAACGTCATGGTCTGGGCCTAAACAGGTGACCCAGTAAGAATGAAAATCTCTGTGAGGTATTTGCTTTCCACAGGCAAGACAATTGTTAACTTTTTCTGACATCGGTTAGAGCAAGAAAAGAGGATCCCCACCGGGGTACTTAGCTTTAGAGGACTTCAGGTTTGAAACTCAAAAAAATGAAAATTTCAGGTAGCGGCCGACCGGCACTTGCGAACTGCTTCTGCTTCAGGCTCCCGTGCGGCAAGAAAAGCTGATGTAATGGCATTGGCTGCATGTTTTATACCCCTGATAACCTGATGTCATGGAAGAGGCGACAGCATCCGACGCAGAAATCCCAAGACTCTGGTATTCGGGCCGACTGAGGGCTACCTGCAAGCAGATAACCCTAGTGTGATGACTGCAACAGTGAAACGCAAAGAACATCAGAAATGCTGGTAAGTAAAGGAAGAGAATGGATACCAAGTCGTCAAAAAGCATTTTATACAGAATGCCGCCAAACACTTTCCCTCTTAGGCCTTTCACACAGTTCACTCCACCTGTTCTACAGTAACGTAGCAAACAGACAGCAAGATAAAAAAATGGCACAATAACACCTCGTTCCTCTCCACATATGTAGCTGTTCCCAAAGATCCATACTAAACCCCTCACATTCATTGATAAATAAATTTGAATTACACACTGTATCCATACAAGCCTCTATAGTTCAATGTGCCGGGAACTCTACTCTTACTTGCACAGCTAAAAGCTCATCTGCGCTTCAACAGCTAACTCAATCTTTTATTTTCCACCGATACCAGACTAGACAAATCACAACTCCTCCTTAGCTCCAAGGAAACAAATCAATGAGGTTTGTTTATTTACTGACATTTGATTACTGAGAATATCTGACTGGGTAGGAGCCCATTTTCAGCAGAGGACCAGGGAGAAAAGCTCCTACGTATTACAAAACATTTTAAGAAAAATAATTTTATAATCTTCAAAAATACAAAAAAAAAGCATCTACAGTTTAGATAATTATACCAAATTAGACATAATATGAAAACATTGGTTAAGAATAGATAAAAGTTATACAAGGATGATTTAATAGTTAGAGAACTTTTAGCCAGTTTACAAAGAAATTAAAGGTAAGTTAGTATAACAAACAGGAATTGCAACATGAAGTAAGAGCACAGCAGGCTTATGTTATATTTAGAAAGAAAGCTGGGGACAGAAAAAATGGTAGTAAGTGAAGAAGTTAAGTAAGGAGGTGTAAGATACGAATAGGTACTTGTTCACACTTGGAGATATAACTTACCCTGCTGTTGAGCAAGAACAAAGACAGCTTTTTACTGGGAAGTCTTTCAGAATGGTTTTGAATGATAGGAGGGAGGGTACTGACCTGATGGATACAAGTAAAGTTCCAGGCCTTAGCAACATGGTACAAATACAGACAATGCCCAGCAGATTTGACAGGTTTGTGGACAGACAAGAGTTTTTGGTCACTGGATTGTAATGACTGACTGGGAGCACAGTTGTATAGAATGTTATTTAATGCCGGACAAGCAAATGGATATTCTATAATTTTACAGGTGGTAAGAAGCTGTGTATGTTACATGACAGGGTAGTTCTAAATAATTTAGGCTTTTTATAGAGTGGTGGGTTCTGAAATGATTATTTGCTGTTAATATAGAAACTTTGTTATAGCATTGTTTTGATTTTTGCAATGTCTGGAGGTTAGCAAGGATGGAAGTGCCATTAAGAAGTGTGAGGAGGAGATAAGTAGTGGCAAATGTAGTTTTAGTTACATTGTTGAGATATTTTTTGCTTCTATAAAGCATCCCTAGTTTTTGGATGAGCTGTTCTTGTGCAATTTTGTATATGCAAGCCGAATTTAAGATCATCCATTATCATCTGTAATAATTTGCTATGACAAGTGCAAGGGTTGAGCACGAGTTGTGAGTTACAAAGCCATGTTTTGCTGGCGGTTTATCCCAAAATACTTTTAACAAAACACTCTGTTCTATGAATAAGAGAAAACTGAATTAGTAATCCAACAGAAACTGCAAAGAATCATAGATGATCAAATGAAATTGGATGTACTATAAAAAATTAAAAAGGACACACCAAAAACTCACAGAAGCATCAAGAAAAGTAGTGCCATAACCTATGTACTTCCAATGTTCTTACATTCATCTCCAATATTTATAAACCTAACTGCACTGTAACCTTAAACTTAATCAGTGCTACAATAAAATGGCAAAATACATCAGAAAATCTGCCCAACAGTACCCACCACTGGTTTTCTCTCAAGCAACTGAAATGGCTTGAGTTCTCGCATAGACTTACTCTCAAATACAAACAATCCATAAACTACTCCACAAACCGGAATAATATCCGCGCACAGAATCCACCATACAGCCCTAACCTCCAAAAAACATTACATTCTGGAAGCAAAAATCTTCTTACCATAACCATCCAAAAACACTGAAGGAAACTCACTGTATTCTTGTCTCTAAACAATAAAACTGTATTCTAGTTTCTTTCAGACAAATGTAAAACCTAAAATTATTTAAAATGGAACGGATGCAACATTTTAGACATACTTGTCTTTGCACTTGTATTTTTCCCAGGCTAAGGTAAACCAGTCTAGAATTACACTGTTCTATTTACAACACATACCATGTCACTAAACTTAAATCAGTTGCAAACTCCATGCCATACATTCCTACAACTTGCTGTATATAATCCAAAACAGCTCCTAGTGTCAGTGTGCAGGCTTGGCAAACCCAGTGGAATCAATCATGCTCCCTGGACCAAAAGTAAAACGAAAGAAGGAAAAGCCAGTTTTGTTGGTAGATCCTGTCAAATTCTTGAACAGTGTGAAGTGGAATTCTCATAACTCGACCCTTTCCCAAAAGTTTCAGGGAAGTCTACTGGAGAAAAGTGCTCACAAGGAAACTCAATAAAATGGACATTAAAGGGCAACCGGCTTGCCCTATGTTTTTATTTTATTCTTTTAGAAAATTGTGGAAAAGGGTCAAGTTAGAAAAATTTCACTGCACACTGATCAAGAATTTGACAGGCTCTACCAATGCAATTGGCTTTTCCTTCCTTGGTTCCTTGCTGTATTGAATATATAAATAAAATACTGTACAACATATCCACTAAATACTTTAATACCTTCAAAAATACAAAATTACCTTGTGGAACTACTTTAAGATACACCTGTGTTGCACATCTACATATTAAATTTCACATCACCATGTTTGTTTTTCCAGAATGTCTTACACATTATAATTATCTCTTAAGCTTAACTTGTATTCTATTGAGTTGTATTCAGAAAATGTATTGTACGCCACCTACAGAGCTCTCCTCAACAGTCTGTAGGAGTCAGAATATAACGAAGGGCTTGGTGACTGTCTGCAGGACATGTTTTCATTTAGTGAGAAAACCTCTGTGGACATTTCAACTGCTGGATGTGTCTGGTTAAGTACATACCAAAGCAGGTAATGTTCTCAATGACTGGTCCAATGAGTGCCGAATATAATGGAACAATGACCTTCTTGGACCTAGATGTCATATCTTTGTTTATGAGCTGCACAACATAGAATAATATCCTCACTACCTTAGACACACGATGGTTGAAGTTGAGATTAGTGTCTACAGGTGTCCCCAAGTCCCTGACTACTGGGCCACCTCTTAGGGGTGTGCTGTCAACATGGTAGGTGCCAGGGGTGGCAGACTTCCTGAAGGATACGAAGCACTTCTTGGCATTTCGTTTCAGTTCAAGGCTCTTTTGTCTGTGTCAGCTCTTCTTGGAGATCATTAGTGTCTGCATGGGGGGGGGGGATATATGACTGCTAATATGCAATCATTTGCAAATTTGGTCAGCCAGAAGCCCCTAACATTAGCACTGACTTTAGAGAAATAGATGCCGAAAAGGAGCAGTTCCAGGAGAGATCTCTGAGCGACTCCAATGGTAAGTGACCTCTCTGTTAACAAGTAGTTTGTGATCGCCTCAATTCTAACTTCCCGGGTCCTGTCTGTAAACCAACTTGCTATCCACTGGGTGACATAAGAGTTTATACCCACCTCCTGAGTTTGTCAACAATGCCTGAGTGGGGGTACTGTGTCAAATGCCTTGGCCAGACCAAGGTAGGCAGTGAGAATCAATTTGCTCTCGTCTATTGCTTAGATGACCTTTCCTCAAAGAAGCCCACCAGGTTGAGTATGCATAACCCACCCTTGACAAAACCAAATTGGTGTGGATCCAGTGCCTTGCAGTTTCCTATGTCATTACTGATCATTCTTTCCACAGGAGACTAGTCAGACTTACGGGTCTGTGCATGGCTCACTTTTGTGCAGTTGGATGACAGTTATCATTTGAGTCATGAAATCTGTTTGAAGGTGATGGTTAAATAGTAATTCCAGGGGGACTAACAAGTTGTGTTTCATGACGCAGGTTCACAGGTTTGTACTAGGCTATCTGCCTTTTTTAATTTCTTCAAGTCTTTTGGGTTTCTAATACCATGATGGGGATGGACCCCATTCCTAAGTCAAATTACGATTAAAGTTCATGAAATTAGTATTGTTTCACTCTTTGATGTTAGCCAAAAGTGCTCTTCGCAGCACCCGCAATATGCCCAGTAATGACTCCTCCTGCAATTCATACGTTGTTACACAAATTGGTAACATATCTAAATACGATTGTAAATTCTTTTTTATAAGACCAGTTGCTCCTACTACTATTGGAACTGTCTGGGCATTTTTCTTTCACATGGCTCTTGTTTCTGCCTGCAGATCAAGGTATTTTATGACTTTGTCTCTCTCTGTACAAGACACTGTAGTCACTAGGTGTGGCTATTTCAATGATCAATGCTACTTTTGTCTTCTTTTCTTGGACAACTACATCCGGTTTTCTAGCATTATATTTTGAACTGTTGGTATTGGGTGATCCCATGTGATATAAACTTCATAATTTTCTATGATTCTTTGTGGCTCGTTTCCAGTGTTTTTCAGCCACTTTGATACCATAATGTTTGCAGTCTCCAGTGCAACAGTCTTGCCACATTATTATGGCTTTCAGTATACAGTCCCTCTGCCATTAGTGCGTCACAACCAGCAACAAGGTGTGCGACTGTTTACAATTCAGTTTTACAAAACCTGCATGTCTGTTTCTCCCACATGTTCAGTGGAGTTTGTAAACCAGTGTGTATGTAGCCCGCTATCTTGGGCTGCCAATATTAACCTCGTAGGCCATTTTATGGCTAGCCAAATTTTCCATCCCAAAGGTAAGAATCAAATCTTCTACTTTGTATGAGGTAAACCGTAACTATTATTCCATCCCCCTCCCCCCATTTAGGAAGCAACCTGACATATTATCAGGGCCTAATAGTGCAGTGTTCATGGCCCTAGAGAGACATTAAGGACTTGTTTCCTAGTGACAGTTGGGGAAGTTATGTTGATGTTATTTCCTGAAGGGAGGCTAAGGGGGAAGATGAGTAAAGTTAGAGCTAAATTTGTCTTCCAGTAGGTTTGCTATATCTTCTGGCTCAGTGTAGGTCGCTCCATTAACAGTGAGTTTTGCACACAATTGTGAAGTGCTTTAGAGGTTGTGGACATAGTTAAAGAATGCCTTCTGGTTGTCCTTGGCCTGGGAGGCCAGATTTACCTCAAATATGGCTTGGGTATACTTTGCCCTCTTGAGTTGTTTTAGTTTGATGAGAGGATATTTATCAAGCCAGAGTGCTGCACCTCTTAATTTTTGCCAGATTTTCTTCTGTTATACACCTTACTGATGTTGCAATTCCACCAGGGTACCTTTTTTTAGTTAGTTCTGTCCTTATTCCTGGTGGGTATAGCTGCCTCTGTGCAGCTATTAACATGCTTGTGTAGAGTTTCTGTGAACAGTTCATCGTGGAAAACAGGATTCTCAGGGTTTAAGGGGGCTTGATATTTTGCCAGATCATCAATTAATAGTAGGAAGTTAGCCTTAAAGAGTTGTTCCTGAACATTCCAGGGATGGCCGGGGTTCCAAGTTTTATTTTTTCTTCAAAGGAGATTGTTTTGCAGTCTGATCTTACCAGACAGGATAGGGGCTGTCCAACACTCTTCCACATTACTGAGGACCAGATCCAACATGTTTGTGCCCCATTCAGCATATTAACAATCAGTCCAAGAAGTTTGCTTTACAAAGTCCAGAAATGTCTCTGCCTGCACATTTGGTGTCGTATATGATTCTCAGTTAACACTGGGGTAATTAAAGCAGTCCATAAATATTGTATTGGGTTGGATGGTGACAGTTTGCATGAAGCCTAAATATGTATTTTGATTTTCCTGGGACACAGAAGGAGACTTGCAGCTTGCAAGGAAGTGGTACGGAATTTTGCCTATAACAACTTGAACAGGAAGAAGCTCAAATGTATTGTCCTGTTTGACCAGCCTAGAGGTACACTCATTTCTTATGTAGATCGACACCCCACCAACATTAGTCTCTACTCGTGTAGTAGCTGGTCTAAATGTGTTGAAGGCATTACAGCTTTGCACTGCCGGTGTACTCTCCAAGGCCTTAAACCATGTCTCAAGTGACTTCACAAACACCAGCATTCACTAGGGTAAGGAGAGCTTGTAGGGAATGAAGTTTCTTGCTTAGACTCCTAGCACTGAGCAGTAACACCTGTACATTTTCTCTTGGTTTTTGATTCGCTACATTGGAAGTATTTTCAGTTTGGCATTGCATAAAAAAGGCACAATGTTTTAGCCAATATTTGAAAGCCTAGAGGGGAGAGGTGTAGACCCATCCCTGGCAAAGCAGCGAGGTCTGTTGACCATCTCATTCTATGTTGACAAATATCGCACCCCACAAGAATGACACCAGAAACTAAACAAGTTATTAAAGTCTGTCATCTTTTGCTCATATTTTGGCATCATCCTTGGGGAAAGTAGAATGATGCTCAATGCAAAGCTCATACCAGCTTGGAAAACATATTCCTAGATCATGTATTTATTCACAAAGGCTACAGAGATATGTTGCAGGTGATTTAGACCAACATGGACTATAGCAGAGTCATACTGGTATTGTGATCCAGTGACCTGAGAGCGTGCATAATCTAGCAGAGCCTGACCCATGATAAGCAACTGACCATGACTTATTCTTTACTCATCCTGGTGACAGGGACATCAGTGCGTCTCAAGAGTCTCCAATGATGAGAGATGTTGGGTTCTGTGGTGGCTTGTCTTATGGACTTAGAAGTAGAGGCTGCAAGAGATGTAGCTGTATGTGTTGATGTGGGTGTTTTAAAGAGAGAGCACTTGGGCTGCTGAGGGCATTTGTTATTTGTGCTGCACCTAAGAGGTCTTTGGAGTTTAGGAAGGTTACGTGTGTGTGTGTGTCTGTGTCTGTGTGTGTGAATGAGTGTGCGAGTGTGTACTACTGACAACCTGATTGACATCAGGATTGCTTTAATCTGAGAGCTTTGATTCCAATGACATCATGCAAATATATCTCTCACATACCACATCAGTTTGTTTGAGAATTACCTGGTGATTTATAAACAGTATCCAATGTGTGTGAACTCAGAGGGGGGGTGCCCCCTTTTGTCTGGCTGTGTACACAATGGCATACAAATAACAGAACAGATGGTATGTAGCTGTGCAACAGTAGGATAAGTAACCAAGACCAAGTGTCTGTTACAAATAAAAGAAATACAGTTATTAGATGTACTGAATGGGGGTAAGCAGTCACAACAGGTGCGCATTACAAATAAACTAGTAAGAAAGGAATACACAGATTGTGCTGTACAGCGATAGTTAGTATAGTAGGATATGCATAGTATGTAGTTGTTGCAGCAGTCCTGTGCTATCAACAGCTTAGATTCCCCTCAAGTTAAACTGGTGGCACCTATCAGTGTTAAGCAAGTTAAATGGGGGAATCCACTCAGACGGATGATGTGAATGGCTGAAAAGTGTCACTAGTCAGAACAGCAGGAAAAGAATGCTTGTACCAAAGCCTAAAATCATACTTACATGGTGTGTTAACACTGCACATCTCAACAGTACATGAAAGATGGCTAGATGACCGCCCTTCTGGATTAGCATATGTTCTCTCTTCCCCAGTCACCAAGTCACAGGGCACACCCTACAACATCAAGGGATTAACCAAAGAATTTAATTTTTTATAAGACAAATCCCATATGCATACATATATTTTAATACACTAGCTCATATGCATAGCACCCAATGTAGTACATTTAGAGTTGAGTTAAAAGAAATTAAATAAATAAAAAGAGCACATTACATGCTTCCTTTCAAAAAGGGTGTGAAAGTCAAATCAGCATATGTTACCATTTCCCACTACATTAAATGCTGCCATGCATTCATTAAAAAACACCTACCACTCTGGTGCATTCAGTCACATGATCGTACACAATACAAAACAAACAGATTTCTGGAGAAAGATTAATGCCTGGTGATCACTACACAGAAAAATTATGACAGCAAGATAAGTTTATCTATTCAGCCCATGTTCTCACCTACTAGACACATAGCAAAACTTGCGCTTTTATCTTCTCTCACTTAGTTTTACTCATATACAGTACCTCATAAGACGTTGTCCTGTTCGATTCTCAGCTACAGCGTCTTCTGTGTGGAGACATGCGTGAATGGGCGTACCTTCGTTGAAGGTTGTGCGTCAGAGCTGGCAACTCGGCATGTAAAAATCTACTGTCAATCATTAGCGGATCGGGGTTCCGCTGTGGCAACCCCTAACCGGGAAAAGCCGAAAGGCACAACAACAACAACAACAGTACCTCAGGTATGTCTTATACAAGTTTGACTGTATTTGTTGTTTTTAAACTCTACTCCTCAAGGATTCAATTATTCAAGAAGACTGTTCTGAACATCCAGCACCTTTTCTGGTAAATATTTCCTGTGCTTAACAATAGCGTTCAACTTTTTTTCTTCAACGGAATCCAATTGAACTCATCTCTTCTAAAAGACATAACCAGTTTTACAACTTATGGGTTCCCTCATGATATTCAACATTTTTTACCAAATTTCCCTCTCCTGCTTCCTTTCTTCAGGACTAAATACAGTAAACTCATCCTACTGATACTGGTGCAGACACTGCTCCATTTCTGACCCACTCTCCAAAGCGACCCTCTTGTTTACATCTCATTAAAGCTAAGGTTTACAAAATAGAATATGATAAACATTTTAAAGATCTTACACTTTTTATTTAAAAAACAAACTTTTGGGTTGCACTTCAAACTTTAACTAATTCTGGGACAAAGTAAACATTTAGTCAGAAGGGATGCGATGGACACAGTTCATCACATTATACTCATGGCCAGTGTCTTGCTTAATTTATATTTACAAAAATCAGATGTCTGCTATGTAAGCTGTGATTTTCACAAAACCATTAGTCAATCTTTATGTGGTACATTTGTCCATGATGAAGTGCTATATAAATATAACTACTACCTTCCTAATGGCAATTGCTGTTCTAATATACCCCATCATTTCACCAACATTCCTTGCTGATCTCTCATCTCTCTGGTCACCTGCCAAACCATCCCAAATTCACTTCCTCTTTTGCTGCTAATGCTTTTCACCCAGCTGTAGTCCTCCCCTGGATATTTTCCATTTGCAATAGTTTATAGGTTCATAGATAGTTACTAAGGTAACACCCTAGAGCCCTTACAAGCCTAGCAATATTTATCCAGATTTGCCCCAACTGTCAGTGGTTAGGTGCAGGATGATTGTAGAAGTAAGGGTCTATGGTAGTTATTAAGAACTTCCTCTATCCAGGATGAACATGAACGTCACCCCAGAAGTGAATCTGCGGTTACCCATCCATTGATCTAGGTTGCATTTGAAAAGGGTCAGGAAGGGTGATCTGTTTCACATGAAGGTTGTTCCAGATGGAAGGGCAGTCTCTGGGAGATGTAGCTACCTCTTCAGCAGGACCTGCTCATGCCAGAGGCTAGACTGTCCTGTAAGCCAAGCCCAATCACTACTTAGCAACCTACAAGGAGACAGAATACAGTAACAAGGCTTTCATTCTTGCCATGTAAGACTTGTTTTATGTACCCTGTAATTTCTTGGTGAGAAACCTCTGTGGTCTCTCCAATTGTTGCAGCTGTCTGGTGAGGTACATACAAAAGGGAGCACTGTACTCGAATTACTGGTTTGATGAGGACAGAGTATAATGGAATTACAACAGCCTTAGATCTAGGTGCAATGCCTTTAATTATAAGATGTGCCACTCAGAAGGATTTCCTTACTACTGTGGATTAGTGGTGGTCAAAGTTTAGGCTGCTATCAACCTGAGTACCCAGATCATGCCCTACTGGGTCTACACTGGGTGGGGGGTACTATCTATAACGTAATTAGCAAGGTCAGCTTTCCTAAAGGGAAAAATAATGCAGTTTTCTGCAATTAGCTTTAATCCACTGCTTTGGCACCAATCATTTGTCTGCGTTAACCCTGTCTGCACTATATTAACATCGTTGGAGGACTCAATGACTGCTGCCAGTTTGCAATCATCAGCAAATTTGGTCAGCCACTGGCTGTCCAAGTTTGTCTGAACGTCTGAGAAATAATTTCTGAACAAGAAGGGGTCCAGCACAGAACAATGTGGTACGCCACTATTGCTAGAGGTGAATTCACCCATTTTGTGTCCTGTTGATGAGCCAGTTGGCTACCCATCTGGTAATGTAGGGGTTAATTCCCAACTGGAAGAGTTTATCTATAATACCTGAGTGGGGGATTGTGTCAAATGCCTTGACTAGGTCAAGCTAGGTGGTATACACTGTCTTTCCCTCATACAACACCTTGGTGAATTTCTCAAAGTCAACCATATCTAACAGGCATGATCTGCCTTTAACAAATCCAAACTGGGTTGGGTCCAGAGTTTGGATATTACCTATGTCCTTGTTAACGAGGCCCATAATAATTCTTTCCATGACCTTGCAGATATAGCTAGTCAAGCTTAAGGGCCTATAATTCCCAGGGTCCATTGATGATCTCCCCTTTGTGCAGGGGGATTACTGTTGCTGTCCTCCATTCTGCCGGAACATAGCCAGTTCACAGGCTGTGGTTAAACTGGGATCCAAGTGGGTCTGCTAGGTCATGCTTTATGTCATTTAAAAGGCAAGCTGAGATGTTGTCTGGTCCCAATTATGTTATGTTTTTGACCTTGGAGAGTGCTGAGATGACCTGCTCTCTTAAGATAATAGGCTGAGGGATTGTGGCAGGTATACTTTGGGGGATGACTGGAGGGGACGGGGGGTGAAGTTTGCTCCAAATCTGTTGTCTAGCAGGTTGACTATTACCTCCAGTTGATTACAGGTGATGCCATCCACAACCAGTTCAGCGCATAGCTGAGTATTCCCTTTTAGATTCTGGACATACATAAAGAATGCTTTGTGATTATCCTTCGACAGGGAGGCTATTTATAGCTTTCGAGGACTTGACAAGATCTCCAATTTGTTTAAGCTAGAGAGGGATTTCTTCCTCAACTGAACCAGCTCAGTCCTGTTCTTGGACATTAGTTTCTAATCTGTATAGCCCATTTACACTATGGGTACATTATGGTGGCTTGTTTTTTTTTTTTTGCAAGCCCTGGTTTTAATCCAGTCAGGTACAGCCAATTCTATACAACTGCTTAAATGTTATACACAGCAATGGTGTACACTTCTGCATATTGGTCCTTACTATCTGCATATTGGTCCATACTATCTGTGTTCAAAGGGGCTTTCAAACTTCTTATATGATCACTTAATAGATAATTTGTCTTTGAAAAATTCTTTTGAGCTTGATGGGATCTCTGGTCTTATAATTACAGTGAACGAGACTGATGTATGGTCCTTTCTTACCAAGGAGGACATCACAAGGGGGGGGGGCAATGCTCTCTCATGTTAGTAACTACTGTGTCTTGCGGATATGCTGACCAGCTGTTCCAAAGCATTTGCATTAACAAAGTCCAAGAACCACTGGGCCAGCATGTTTGTGATCATGCATGTTTCCCAATCAATTATAGATAATTAAAATCACCCAAGAGTAAGGTGTTGGCTGTATGGCAAGTGACTCCAGTAAGTCCAGGTATCCGGTATGCTTTTCCTGTTTCATGGAGAAGGACCTACAGCTAGCTATAATGCGGTAGGGGGCTTTGCCTATAGTTAATTGGACATGGAGTAGCTCAAGAGAGTCGCATTGTTTGACCAGTTTCGAGGTGTACTTATCCTTAATGAAGATGGATACACCTCCACCTTTGGTTCTTTCATGATCAGTTTATGGTCTGTATGTATGGAAGGCATTGTAGCTCTGCAGGGCAGGGTTGCTTTCCATGCCTTTGAACCACGTCTCATTGAATGCACAGACGTCAACATCTTCCAAAGTGAGGAGTGCTTCCAGGGAGTGCAGTTTCTTGTTTAGACTCCTAGCACAAACCAGCAATACCTTGAGTTTATCTAGAGAGGATTTTATGTTGGGCGTTTGATTATTCTGACACTACTTAAAAAAGGCACACAGTAGGGAATGGTAGTGGCTTTGCCAGTACCTGAAAGCCTAGAGGAGATGGGTACACACCATCTCTGGCAAAGCCCCATGGCCTGTTGACCATGTCTTCCCAAGCTGACAGATATTGGATCCCCTTGGACTAACACCGGAAGCTAAGCCAATTGTTAAAGTCAATCATTTTTTTGTTTGTATTGTGGCATCATCTTTAGAGAAGATAGAATGCTGCTTAAAGCTAGGCTTATACCTGCCTGCAACACAATTTGAGAGCTCAGTCATGTCTCTCTTCATATAGTCCAGTGAGGTACATCTCAAGTCATACACCCCATATAGACTACAATGGAGTCATATTGGTACTTGTGATTGAGTGACTTGAAGGATCCTGGCACCTGACAGGCAGCTAAATGTAACCTGCTCCTTAACCACCTTTGTAAGCGAACAGTCATGTGTCTCACAATGGACTCGCCTATGACAAATACATTAGGTTTGTGGTGTTACACCTTATCAACTTATTTGCTGAGACACTAGCATGTGGGTATTGTGTGCTGTGTTTTTTTTTTTTTGCATTGTTATGTGTGTAAGTGGTTTCTGTTTGGGAGTCCTCTGATCTTTTGATGTTACTAGCGAGTACATCTGCATATGTGGGTTTGTGTGTCATGTCCTTATTTGGTGTGCAGAGTGTTTTGTGTGCTGACAACCTGTTTTGCATTCGATTTGTCCTTAAGCAGGAATCATGCCTCCAATTTCATAGCAGGACTACTTCTCTCGCATAAAGTATATGTTTGTTTCAAGAGTAAGTGGTTGTTAAGTATACATGAGACAATTGCTACATTTAACAAAACCAAGAAAATGTGGAAATGCACCAAATAAACAAGCAAATCCAAAAGCAAAGTGCTGAAACACAGAGCGGAGACTCAAACAATGAGTTTTAAGATTTAATCCACATAATACGAAAACGGACACAAAAACAGTTAAAACATGAACGCTTTTCTCTCCAAGTAAATGCGTTTTCGTCTTGTTAACATAGACTTCATCAGATGACTAGTGTATAACCTGCATACCTATTATTTATAGGAATTTGATAAAATCAGAAACCAATGAGTTAGCACTATCTTTGTTTAAAACCACCAGTGAATTTGCAGTTTTAAAACTAATTAAATGGTATTAAGTATGCTATCTCCACAATTGCTAAAACAATCATATGCAATTCTTAAATATTAACAGTGTATGATCATATGACAGCTTGGAATTACACTAGAATAAAATCAGTTTATAGAGTATCTGGTGTAGTTAAAAATATAAATATACTTTAAAAACTGCCATTCATTTAGTATTGACATGAAAATACATAAATATAGTGATATATTGCCATCTAGTGGCTAATGTTGTTAATTACGTTGCTACACATTTCAGAACTTAGCTGTTAAATGTGCTATCTTCACTATTGCTAAGACATTCATGTACAATTGATAATGTAAGATCATATGACAGCGTAGGATTACCCTACAATAAAATTTATGAAGTATGTGTTATATTAAAAAATATAAATATAAAATTATACCCTAAAAAATTGCCATTCATTTAGTATTGCTCAGACAAGCTCCACGTGGGTTTACAGAGTGGTCCTAGCAGCAGGGAATTCAGAAAAGTGACTACCTTCTGGATTTAAGTATCTTTGCTTTTTTTTCACTTGAAATAGCTTCTGTAGCTTACCTTAAACTAGCCTGAATTGTTTTTTAACTGATTGCTGCATTATTTTAAAATCTGCACTTAAAGTTACATTTTAGTCGAATTTGATCGAAAATTTGCTTGTTTGTTTGCTTAATTTAACTGTGGAGGCTGCCCACTAAAGTGTGCTAGCCTGTGTAACTAATTTATCACTGTTTCTGCATTTTCTGTGCGTTTCTACCAAAAAAACAAAAAAAAAATCCTTGTTTTCCCGCCTTCCTTGACTAGTTTAGACCAGTTTACAGGCATTGCTGTATTCTGGGCAGTGGTGTAGTTCCTGTGTTGTCCATTACCTTACTTGGATAGAAGGAAGTTTCTTTGCTCACCAGTGGGAGTGGGGAGCCTTGAGCAGCCTACCTGTCCTTGGGGGAAGTGACCTCAGCACAAGAAGCTGTAGTAATTGGTTGTTTTGGACCATTTCTAGCTCTCTTGTAGTTCACTGTTTAAAATCCGCGTTTGCATGGCTTTGCGTGGTCGTGCGCATAGCACAAGGTTAAACTTTTTCTGGCTCCGCCAAGTCTGCTCTTCAAATTTTCCCTTAAGGAAGCTCTACTCTTAGTATAATAGGACTACTCACTGTATTATAAGCCTAGCACTTGCTCTCAATACTTCTCTACTAAGTAAGCACTCTCGTACTAAGTAAAGCACTACATCTACTTACCACCCCTGTGAATATCCACTTCCCTTAAAGGTATACCAACTCCCTTATACTGTTCTAGCATGTCGAGTGGTAGATTACTGGCGTTGTCTCCAGTTCAGCTGGTCAATCTGGGTATCTTGAGACAATGCTACAATTGTCTCATGTACACAGACAACCCTCTCCTCCTCCCAACAAACACAAATACATGTGAGAGATGCAACTATATAGCCAAACTGGAGGCTGAACTCTCTCAACTCAGGGCTGGCATGACCAGACAGGAGGAGATGGCAACCACACACACAACAATCCCAGTCCCACATAGACCTACCACAACTGCAAACCAAACACATAAAAACACAAAGAGATACTGAGGCTCTAATAAAAAACTTACCAAAACAACAGAGGCTCCCAAAGCAGACATCCAAAAATCCACCACCTCAAAACAAAACACATGCAACACATACTTCAATAAATCAGTGTGTCGACCAATCGCAGCCCATAAGGCCAAACACCTTGCCTGATACACTAGTAATAGGTGACTCCATAGTCAGACACACTGATGTCCCACTGACCAGGCTGAATAAGGAGAAGGTGACTGTGAGCTGTCTATCGGGAGCTAGGATCCGCCACATAACACACACACTCAGGTCACTCCAAAGCAAGTACAAATATGACTCCGTCATTGTCCATGCTGGTGTGAATGACCTGAGACGTACCTCCCTGGACTACATGAAAAGAGACATAGAGGAGCTCTCTGATTATGTAGCCCAGGCTGGTATGACCCTGACCCTGAGCAGCATCTTGCCCTCACCAAGAATGATACCACAATACAAAGACAAGATGATCCGCTTTAACAATTGGCTCAAGTACTGGTGTCATTCTAAGGGGATCCAATGTCTGTCTGCCTGGGATGATATGCTGGACAAGCCACGCTGCTTCGCAAGGGATGGCTTACACCTGTCACCACTGAGCTTCCGGATATTGGCTAAGGCTCTTGCCACCCCCATAGTGCCTTTTTTAGGCAAGGCTCAAAAGACAAACCCACCTCCTTAGAAAACAAAAATGGAAAAAAACTAAGGGTAATGCTGCTCAACGCCAGAAGTCTAAATCTCAAGATGCAGGCACTTGATGCACTCCTCAGCATGGAGAACATTGACGTCTGTGCAGTAACGGAAACCTGGTTCAAGGCTCCTGAGAGCACCCCAGCTCTACCAGGCTATACCTCGTATCATGCTTTTCGGCCCCAAAACCCGGGCTGAACCACAAAGGGAGGGAGTGTCCATATTCATAAAGGACACCCACACCTCCAGGTTAGTAGCAACACATGAAGCATCAGAGACCATACAGGTGCAACTAACCATAGGCAAAACTGCTATACAACTGGTAGCATGTTACAGACCACCCTCCCAATCTCAAGAACCCCACTCAGCCTTCCTGAAGATATTGGAGGATATGAATGTATCACAAAATACCATCATACTGGGAGACTTCAACTACCCAAACATAGATTGGGTACATTATTTAGCCCTAATACCCTAGCCCAAAGGTTCCTGGAATTCATAAATTCAAATGCACTGGAACAACTAGTCACCTCTCCCACTAGGGAGATAATATACTAGACCTGATCATCACAAACATCGCGACAAAATGCTCCACACGAAGTATACCCCTCACTAGTGAGATCTGACCACAAACTAATCACACTAGATATACATATCCCACCTCCACCCTCAGCACAAAAGACCACAGTGAAAAACTTTTCAAAAGCAGACTTCACTCTTCTTAAGACTGAGATGGTATCCTTTAAGCCCACTGTGCCAGTGGATACCACATCCCACAATGCCGAATCCTTCACAAATGCTTTCTATGGACATCTCCAAGAATGCATGGATCATGCAATCCCAAACAAATCCAAGTCCCTCTCCACCAAATGTAAGCGTCCTGTCTGGTGGACCTCAGCCATAAACAAATTGTATAACAAAAGAAGGAAGCTACTGCACGTCAAAGCGAAATCCCATGAAGGGAAGACATCTCTGATCAACATTAGCAGAAAACTACATTCTCTCAAAAACATCCAAGGCAAACTTTGAGAGAAAAATCGCTAAGGACACTAAAGATAACCACAAAGCCTTCTTCAGCTATGTTAGAAACCTGGGCGGAACCCCTCAGATATGCTCAGAGTTGGTTCACAACAACAAAAAATACACTGAACCCACAGATATTGCTAACAACATTCTGGCTGACAGGTTCAGTGCAAATTTCTCCCCTCCTTCACCCCCAAAAGAAGAAATACTTATCCCAGCTGAATGTAATCTCAGTGTCATCTCAGATGTCCAAGTGAGAACCGCCCTAAACAAAGCAAAAAAACACAGCATCAATGGGACCTGACGGTATCCCGGGGTGCGTGTTACGTGAACTCCAAGAGGAGCTAAACCCACACATAAAAATGCTATTTAACCTTAGCCTTACTTCGGGACATGTACCTGAACACTGGCGTACAGCAACAGTGATCCCACTCCACAAGGGGGGTGCCTCTACAGACCCTGGAAACTACCGCCCCATAAGCTTAACTAGCCTGGTCTGCAAAGCTATGGAAAGAATCATTATGGAACTCATAAACAGAGACATAGGGGACCTACAGACACTTGACCCCACCCAGTTCGGCTTTGTAAAGGGCAGATCCTGCCTTTTAAACCTGGTTGACTTTTTGAAACAGTCACTAGAGCCACTGATGAGGGCAAAGCAGTCTATACAGCATACCTGGACTTGGCTAAGGCCTTGACACAATACCCCACTCAGGCATCATAGATAAGCTAAACAGCTTAAAAGTAAACCCTTATGTCACTAGATGGGTTGCAAACTGGCTAAAGGACAGAACCCATAAAGTTAAAATCGCTGGAGCAATGTCAGACTCAAAGCCAGTCACAAGTGGTGTCCCACAGGGATCTGTCCTGGGACCCCTCTTGTTCGGCATTTATTTCTCAGATGTTAAAGCAAACATGGGAGGGCTGTGGCTGACCAAGTTCGCAGATGACTGCAAACTAGGCGCCATAGTCGATACACCAGCAGACACACACATCCTACAAAAAGGCCTCATTGAAACGGACAACTGGTGCCGTAGTCACGGCCTTAAACTAAATGCCAAAAAATGTATAGTCATCCCTTTTGGAAAAACAAAGTACCCGCAAATTATCACATAGACAGCAACCCACTGAGTACAGAAAAAGTAATCAGAGACCTAGGGACCCAAGTAGACAGCGACCTCTTTGACACCCACGTTGCCAAAGTGGTTAAAAAAACATTCTACCTTGCACACCTCATCATGAAGGGATTCACATCCAGATCCAAGGATGTCATTATACCCCTATATTCCTCCCTCATCAGACCCATGATTGAGTACAATGCCCCATTTGGTATGTACCTCACCCGGCATTTGCAACAGCTGGAGAGACCACAAAAGTTCCTCACCAAAAGGATCAACGGTCTCCAACATATGTCTTATTCTGCCAGACTAAAGAAACTTCAGCTCTATTCAGTAGCATACTGCCTGCTCAGAGGTGATCTCTGCCTGACGTACAAGGCCATGTCCAATCAGGATCTGATGGACATGCTCCACCTCAAAAAATCCAAATCCATCAGGACCACGAGAGCTAAAGACTTGAACCTCGGCACAAGTATGAATAGGACATGCTGGAGGGATAGATTCATAACCCAGAGGCTTCTCATGCTTTGGAACAGGATCCCAGTTCGTATTAGGCAGAGCCCCTTCACTGACTCTCTTCAAGAGAAATCTTGATGAGTGGATGGGAGATCATACATAAGTTTACCCCAGGGGTCACATCTGTGTCACTGCTAGACAGGGGCACAGTAAACTAATTCTATTATATAAGGGGACCTTCATTGTGTCACTATTAGACAGAGGCACAGTATTCTAGATTTATTCTGTACATTTTTGGACCATTTCAAGGGGTAGCAAAAGCCACATCACTATGGCTAGGCTTACAAATGCCCCAGGGCAGATAGCCTAGTACTATACTATGAAACTATGAAAAATACATAATATGAGGATATGTTGCCATCTAGTGGCCAATACAGTTAATTACATTATTGCAATAATTCTAATAATTATAATAATTCTAGAATATCCCTGGATAGGAACACCTCTGAGAAAGGCTGTTGAAGTAGATGCAGCCCTGGTGGAATGAGATCTGATCCCCTGGGGGATAGGTTTTCCATGGTGCTTATAACAGAAATGAATACAATGGCTTATCCATTTAGAAACGGATTGCTTTAAAATAGCCCTCCCCTCTGCCCCTGCAGCAAATGCTACCAGCAGTTGTTGAAATTTTCTTCGCGATTTCGTCCTGTCCAAGTAGAATCTAAATTGTCTGTGTACATCCAATGAATGCAGAATCCACTCCCCCTTGTTCTGTGGATTGGGAAAGAAAGTTGGCAAATGAATTGACTGATTAAGAGACGCACTGGATACCACCTTCGGCATGAATGATGGATTGGTCCTGAATGACACCCTGTCCGCATGAAAGATGATGTAAGCCACCACTGCCATAAGGGCCTGTAATTCCGATATCCTTCTAGCTGAAGTGATTGCTAAAAGGAAGGTTGTTTTCCAGGAAAGAAATTTTAAGTCTGCAGTAGCAGCTGGCTCAAAAGGAGGTAGAGTGAGTTTCTCCAATACAAAGTTAAGGTCCCAGGCAGGGGTTGGAGCTCTCCTGGGTGGTCTCAAGTTTTTGGCCCCACTGAGATACTGCTTTAGAAGAGGACGAGAGAAGGGGGGGGGGTTCTGTGTTGTAATGAGCTGAAATGGCTGAGGCATGGATTTTTATGGAAGAAAAAGACAGGCCCTTGTGAAGCATCTCAGTTAAGTATTGCAAAATCTGAGGTAAATTGGGCACTGCTGTGCTCATCCCTTGAGATTGATTCCAGGCACAGAATCTTTTCCATTTGTCAGCATAAGATTTTCTAGTACTAGGTCTTCTTGCCTCCAAAATGACATCCATCACAGATTTGCTGAGGGATGCTAAGGAGGAATTTAAGTGATTAGCCAAGCTGCAAGATTCAATCTTTGGAGCTGAGGGTGCAGAATTTGGTTCTCCTGCTGAGACAGTAAGGAAGGTGTCGGAGGCAGGTGCCATGGTGAAATGTGTGACACTGCGCAGGAGTGGGTACCAGTGTTGTCGAGGCCAGTCTGGCGCAATCAAAATAATTTTTGGTTTGTCCTGTTTGACATTTAGTAGAACTTTGGAGAGCAGAGGGGGAAAGGCATATACTGATAGGCTTTTCCAGCTGAAGGACAGAGCATCCACTTTCCAGGCTTTTTTGTGATGAGTTCTTGTGCAAAATCTGTCCAACTGGTAGTTCTGGGGTGAGGCAAAAAGATCCATGTCTAGGCTCCCCCATTTGCGTGTCAACATGTTGAAAATCCATGGTTCCAGTTTCCATTCGTGTGGGTCCATGAGATTTCTGCTTAGTTCGTCTGCCAGAATATTCAGCTTTCCTGGCAGGAATTGAGCTTGTAGTTGTACTTGGTAGCTCAAGGCCATGTTCCACAATGCCATGGCTAGTCTGCAGAGGGGGTAGGAATGTGTACCCCCCTGCTTGTTTATGTACCACATAATTGTGGTGTTGTCCGTCTTTATCAGTAATTGTCCTGGATGAAGGTAGTCCTTGAAGGCTGTCAGTGCATTCTGTACAGCTAGTATTTCTTTTTGATTGACATGAAGGTGCATTTGATTTGGGCTCCATTTGCCTTGAATACACTTCCCTGCCAGATGAGACCCCCATGCATAGTCTTATGCATCTGTAGTTAGGGTTTGGGCGGCAGGGAGTGGTGTGAATGGCAGTCCCTTGTTTTGGTGGCTGGCCTCTGCCCACCACGGGAACTCTAGGCACAGGCAAGGTATGATAGGAATCATTGTTTCTAGGCTGTGACAATGTTGACTCTATAAACTTTTTAAGTACCATTGAAGTTTCCTCATATGCAGTCTTGCATATGGAATTAGAAGAATGCAGGAGGCCATGAACCCCAAGGTTTGCAGTATTTGCCTTGCAGATAGCAGTTTTTTTGTGGCCGCCTGTTTGAAGTAAGTCACCAAATGAATTTGCTTTTCTGGCATAAGGAAAGCCATCTGGGCAGTTGTATTCAAGCTTGCACCCAGGAATGTAATTTTTTGAGAGGGTACCAGCTGTGATTTCTTTTCGTTTATGGTGTACCTATGACAAGTTAGAACTCTTTTTACAAACACCAGATGTTTTAGAAGAATGGTCTGTTTTTCTGCCTGAATTAGACAATCGTCCAGGTATGGATATATTTGAATATTTCTTTGCCTGCAAAATGCAATTACTGGAGCCAGGCACTTTGTGAATACCCTGGGTGCAGTAGACAAGCCAAAGGTCAGTGCAGAGAAAGTACAGTTTTGTACCTACCATAAATGTAGATGTCCGAGAGACATGCAACTGCAGTCATAACATGTGGGTTGTCCTGCCTCAGGCAGCCCTCGGTCGGCCGGATTCCAAAGTCTGGGTCCGACATCGGCTGATGTCGCATTTCTCTCCGACGTCAGAGCGGCTGGAGTATATAAGCATCAGCCAACGCCATTTTCTTCAGTGTTTCTTGCCCCAGATTCCAGGTGCCCTCCAAGGAAGGCTGTAATCAAATTGGAAGACAAAAACAGGATTCCAAACAAATACATGAGCAATACAATAAATACACCATAACAGATATCCCCAGCTAAGAGGGAGAGAGGGATAGGAGTGGACCCTAAGCATAGAGGGGTATGGAGGGAGGGAAAACCCGACTGCAGTTGCATGTCTCGGACATCTACATTTATGGTAGGTACAAAACTGTACTATGTCCTTCAAGAATGCAACTGCAGTCATAACATGTGGGTAGAATACCATAGCTTAGCTGGGGGAGGAGGTATGCTCTAGGAAAGAGATGGTGTGGCAATCAAACCCTGCAAGACTGCCGAAGCAAAGCCTGCTCTGGATCTGGAGTATAGGGGGAGATTGTAGTGTTTTGAGAATGTATGCACGGAGCTCCATGTAGCAGCTTCTAGAATGTCCTTTGTAGGCACCCCTCTTAAAAATGCTGTAGAGGTGGCTGTAGCTCTGGTGGAATGTGGTCTGACATAGGCTGGAACAGTCTTTCCATGAAAGGAATAACAGAATTTGATGCAATGTCCAATCCATTTAGAAATAGTCTGTTTTGAAATTGCTTTTCCTTGGACTGCAGGGGCGTAAGCTACAAAAAGCTGTTCAGACTTCCTACTGGCCTTGGTTCTGTCCAGGTAGTATCGAAGTTGTCTATGAATGTCCAAGGTATGTAAAATCCTTTCCCCCTTATTCTCAGGATTGGGGAAGAAGGCAGGCAGATGGATGGCTTGATTTAGAGAAACCCTAGATACCACCTTTGGCATAAAGGTAGGGTTGGTCCTTAATGAAACCCTGTCTCTGTGGAAAATAATAAAGGGTGGCATTGCCATTAGGGCCTGTAGTTCCGAAACCCTTCTTGCTGAGGTAATTGCCAACAGGAAGGCTGTTTTCCATGAGAGAAATTGCAAGTCAACTGAAGCTGCTGGCTCAAAAGGAGGAAGAGTCAGTTTTTCTAAGACAAAATTAAGGTCCCAGGCTGGCACTGGGGCCTTTCTTGGTGGCTTAATGTTCTTGATTCCCCTGAGGAATTGCCTTAGTAAGGGGTGAGAAAAAACAGGAGGATCAGTGTTGTATCTGGCTAAAATAGCAGATGCATGTATTTTTATTGGCGAATATGATAGGCCACTCTGTAACATATCTGCCAAATATTCCAAGATAAGTGGGATGTTCAACAATGATGCATCACGCCCTTTGCTGGTATTCCAATTGCTGAATCTTTTCCACTTTGCTAAGTAGACCTTTCTGGTGGATGGTCTTGAGCCTCTGTTAGTATCCTCTGGACTTCCTTGGAGAGAGGTAAGTTGAATGTATTTATGGGATCTCCCAGGCTGTTAGCTGCAGAGTTTGAAGGTTTGGATGCAGTGTTTCGAAATTGTGCTGAGTCAAAAGTAGAGGCCACTGAGGGAGGGCCCACCTCCTGGTGTGACATATGCTCCGTAGTAGTGGGTACCAGTGTTGTCTTGGCCAATCCGGAGCTATTATAATTCCCTTGGGCTTCTCTGCTTTGATCTTTAGTAATACTGAGGTCATCAGTGGCAGAGGTGGGAATGCATAGATTGCTAGGGAGCTCCAGTTGAATGAAAGAGCATCTATTTCCCAAGCCTTTGGATGGTATGTCCTTGTGCAAAATTTTTGGTAGTAGATGATTGAGGTGGGAGGCAAATAGGTCCACTTCTGGCTTGCCCCATGTCGAAGTGAGTTGTCTGAAAGCCTTCGGATGCAACTTCCACTCGTGTGGATCTGTGAAATTCCTGCTTAGGCTGTCTGCCAACACATTGTCTTTTCCTGGAACAAACTGTGATTGCAACTGGATGTTTAGACTCGGTGATTTCTCCCAAAGCTGCATTGTCAGTCTGCAAAGGGGATAAGAGTGAGTGCCCCCCTGCTTGTTTATGTACCACATCACTGTGGTGTTGTCTGTCCATATCATTAAGTGACCTTGCTGGAGTTGGTTTTGAAAAGCCTCGATAGCATGCATTACTGCCAGCATTTCCTTTTGATTTATATGCAGATGTGTTTCCTTTGGAGACCATTGTCCTTGTATACATCTGCCTTCCATGTGCGCCCCCCATCCAAGGTCTGAGGCATCTGTAGTCATGGTCTGTGTTATCTGTGGTTTTTTGAATGACAACCCTGTGTTTTCCTGGCTCACCGAAGCCCACCATAGGAATTCCTTTTGTAAGCATGGGATGAGTGGTATGATTGTCTCCAAGTTGTTGCTGTGCTGAGACCAAACGCTTTTTAGGTACCATTGAAGCTTTCTCATGTGTAGTTTTGCTAATGGAACCAGTAGGATGCAGGATGCCATGTAACCCAGGGCCTGTAGGACTCTCCTTGCAGTCATCTGGGTGAGTTTTGCTAAACCTTTGAAGTATTGAGTTAACTTCTCTTGCTTGTCTTCTGTCAGGTAAGCCATTTGAGAGGCTGTGTCTAGTTTGGCTCCTACGAAGATTATTTGCTGGGATGGCTGCAGTCTTGACTTTTGGAAGTTGACTGTGTATCCCAGAGCTTGAAGTAATCGTATGACATATTCCAGATTTTTTGTCAACATCAATTTGTCATCCGCTTGTATGAGGCAGTAGTCCGGGTACGGGTAAATTTGTATACCCTGGAGCCTGCAATGAGCAATTACTGAAGCCAGGCATTTTGTAAACACTCTGGGCGCAGTAAATAAGCCAAATGGCAATGCTGAGAATTGATAATGCTCTGGCCCTGCAAGAAATCTGAGGTATCTTCTGCAACTGTGTCTGATAGGGACATGCAGGTATGCCTCCTTGAGGTCCAGAGTAATCAGCCACGACTCCTTGCCCAGCATGGGAAGGAGTTGCTGTAGAGTCAGCATTTTGAACTTTGGTACTATGAGAAAGGTGTTTAATGCGGACAAGTCCAGTATTGGTCTCCATTGAGTTTCTTTTCTTGGAACAAGGAACAGTCTTGAGTAAAATCCCTGTTTTTGTTCTTGTTGTGGAACTCTTTCTATTGCTTTCATTTGAGTTAGCAGAGAGATTTGCTTGATAACCTCTGCCCTTTGATGTTGTGGTAGATTTGGCATGCCTTGTTTTCTTGGTAAGGTATGAAAATGAAACCTGTACCCTCGGTCTATAATGTCCAAAATCCATTTGTCCCTTGTCAGTCTGTGCCAGTTTTCTGCAAACAGAGATAATTTCCAAGGGAGCTTCCAGTTGTTCCCTGGTAGGCGGTAGTAGAGGAAAGTCATTGAGATTGTGGTTGTTGGGCAGGAGAAACCCTGCATCACCTCTTTGGTTTCCTGGCTGCCAGTGGCGTCCCTGTAAGGGCCTCTGTATTGGCCTCTTCCTCGCCACGTCTGTTCTTACCCCTTTGAAACTTTTCAGGATTAGGAAAGGACCAGTTTTTGAAGGCCAATTCCTACTGAATCTGGGGGGTTGAACCTGGAGGAAATCCTTTACAGTTTGAACTGATTTTGCTTTTTCTTCAATGGTCTTTAGTACATCCTTAGCATTTGCACCAAAAGCTTGTTCTTTTCCAAAGGTGCATCCAGAAGCTTTGCTTTTACATGATCTGGTAGAGGTTGATCTTTTAACCAAGCATGTCTTCGCATCACTGCCCCTGTCATAGCTGCCCTACATGAAGCTTCCAGTGCATCATATCCACACTGCAGGAAGTGATTGCTTACTTGCTGAGTGTTATGTACAGCTTCCTGCAAAGTCTTCCTGTCTAAAGGATCAGGAGAAGCTAGTGTTTTTGTAAATCTTTAAAGATAATCCTGATATTGGAACATATGAAAAGGCAATTTAAAGCTCTCATAGATAAGGTAGTGGAAGTGTAAACCTTTTACCCCATCTATCTAATGACCTTGCTTCCCTGTTGGAGGGTAAAGGATTTTTTTGAGGTGGAGGCTGAAACTCCTTTAGGCCCCTGTGAAATAGTTTCCAAATCAACAGTATGGGCCCTGAATAAATGGGAATGAGTTTCAGGGACCCTGTAATACCTGTCTGGCTTGGCTGGTGCAGGAGGGAGAGTATCAGGGGTAGCACTAGAATCAGAATACAAATCATCCAGAACATCAAGTACAGGAGGAATAGCTAAGGGCCTGTGCTGAGGCTTCTTAAGGAAAGTCCTAAGCTTTCCTGGAATCAGAATATTCCTGGCCCTGCCACTTGAAATGTTCCCTCATGGTGTGCAGAACTTCCCAAAGGAAATATCCTCAGGTGGGAGGCCGAAGGTATGGAATCTTCTGCATCTGAGTCCTCATAGGTCTGGAACAGCTCTTCCTGGCTATCAGAGTGGACAGAGCCCTCAGAGTCTTCATCTGAAGGAGTAGGGTCAGAGGGTTCAACCCGGGGCCTTTTATCAGGAGGAGGCTGGGATGCTCTCTCTGGATGGGTCTGCGAACCTCTAATCATGGAAATTAAATCAGCAGCCATGGACATAATTTGTGTCTCTGGAGTCGGCTGAGGTAAAGATCTAGAAGTAATATGCTTTGTTTTGCTGGCTGCCTTAGCCCTAGTGTAGGCCTTAATAGACATGGCCATAGGAGGCCTGGCAGCTCCACGTGGAGTGACCTTGTCTACAGCAATGGTCTCGGGCATTTCCTCGGTTTCGGTATCTGGAGGAAAATCTATAACTGGAGGAGTAATGTCTGGAATCGGAGTCGGTACGCGGTGTCTTCGGTTCGAGCGGTGGAGAGACCGTCTCAGAGGGAACCGGGCACTCGTGCTAGATTTTGGCGTGGAGTCGGTAGTAGACGCGGGCCGAGGATGTCGGTCCCGGTCTTTTCGCTTTTTGGGAGTTTGCGATGTCGGAAGATCCGACGGCATGGTATAAGCAAATTTGTCGCCGAAAAAGTCTTCAGCAAACTCCGCCCGGTGCCTGAGAGTGCGCTTGTTGAAGCGAGCACAGGCTACACAGGCCGAGACGTCGTGGTCTGGGCACAGGCAAGGGAGGCAGTACGAGTGGAAATCCTTATGAGGTATTTGTTTACCACAAAAAAGACAATTGTTAACTTTTTCAGTAATTTCTGACATGGGCTGAGGCAAGAAAAGGTCCCCAACGGGGTACTTAGCTTTTTTGATGACTTCGGTATCGTAGAATACAGGAGCTGACCGACCGGCACTTGCGAACTGCTTCTGGGCACCGCGGCAAGAAAGACTGAAGAAAATGGCATCGGCTGATGCTTATATACTCCAGCCGCTCTGACGTCGGAGAGAAATGCGACATCAGCCGACGTCGGACCCAGACTTTGGAATCTGGCCGACTGAGGGCTGCCTGAGGCAGGACAACCCACATGTTATGACTGCAGTTGCATTCTTGAAGGACATCTGATAATGCATGCAGCCTGCTTTGAAGCGTAGGTATCTTCTGCAAGATTCCCTGACTGGGATAAGCAGGTAAGACTCTTAAATCTAGAGTTGCCAACCAAGCATCCTTGCCTAGCATAGGAAGTAACTGGTGAAGAGTCAGCATCTTGAACTTTGGAATGTCCAGAAAGGTATTTATTTAGAGTAGACAGGTTCAGAATTGGACACCATGATTTGTCTTTTCTGGGTACCAGGAAAAGTCTGGAATAGAAACCTTGTCCCTTTTCCTCTTCTGGTACTAGTTGAATAGCCCCCATGTTTAGGAGGGAAAGTACTTGTTTCTGAGCCTCTGCCCACTGATTTGGGGGCAGGTCTGGCCACCCGTTTGGAGTTGGGAGCGTGTGGAAATGAAATCTGTATTCCTGGGACACTATATTTAAAACCCATTTGTCCTGGGTTATAAGTTGCCAGTTTCTTGAATGAAGAGCCAGTTTTCCCCCCTCTTAGCCAAGTACTTGGTAATTTTAAAGGGAAGTCATTGACATGGTTTACCATATGGTGGTGCCTTGTTATTTCCAGATTTGGAAGTGGAAGCACCCCATTGCTTAGTTCTGAAAGTCCCTTGGGACTGAAACCTGGTGTGTTTGGAATGTCTGGGTTTGGCTGGAGTGGCTCTGGAAGGAGCTGGAAAGGGCCAGTTCTTAGTAGACCAGTGCCTACTAAATCTAGGAGGTTGTACTTGTAAGAAATCTTTCACAGTTTGCATAGATAGCTTTATATATTTTTATATTTTATTTTTTTTTATATATATTTTTATATATTTTTTTATAGCTTTATCTTCCATCTTTTTAGAACTTCTTCAGCCTTATTGCCATACAGGCGGTCCTGCTGTAAAGGAGCATCCAATAGTTTTGCTTTAACATGATCAGGCAGAGATTGCTCCTTAAGCCAAGCATGCCTCCTAAGCACGGACCCAGTAACAGCAGCCCTGCAAGAGGCCTCTAAAGAATCAAAACCACATTGCAAAGTATGTTTGCCAACTTGTTCAGCTGAATGCAATAAATCCTGTAAATCTTTATTCTCCACACAGTCAGAAATCAACATAATTTTCTGTTTAAGCAGTCCCATGATATGCTGTTGATATTTTGGCATACGTAATTGACAGTTTAAAGCCCTGATTGCTAAGGTTGCAGAACTATAAACCTTTTTACCCCATCTATCCAGCACCCTGGAGTCTCTATCATAAGGGGTAGGATTTTTAGCAGTAGAAGCCTTAATGCCCTTGGGCCCCTGAGAAATGGTTTCAGGGTCCGCAACAGGATTTTTGAAAAGGAATTTGTGGGACTCAGGAACCCTGTAGTACCCAGTCTGGTTTGCTAGGGGCTGGAGGCAATCAGGGGCCATACTGGATTCCGAAAACATATCAACAATGTCTAGTACAGGAGGCATAGCCAAAGGCCTACACTGAGGAAGGAGGAGGAAATCCCTAAGCCTCTTTTTGGATTCAGTGAAATCCTGACTTTCCCAGTGGAAATGCTCCCTTAAGGTATGTAAAGTTTCCCCAAAAGAGAAATCCTCAGCTGGAGAAGCAGAGGGAATGGAATCCTCTGCATCAGACTCCTCATAAATAGGTATGGACAAATCCAGATCATTAGAAGAGCCAGAAGAAACAGAGTCCTGGGTCAGAAGATTCAGTCAAGTTCAATCCTATGCCTCTTGGAGGGGGGGGGGGTGACTACCTCTGATTAGAGTAATTAAATCTTCAGCCATTTTGATAATTTGTTTTTTAGGCATAAGGGCCTGAACATGTGGCCTGGGAGTCGGTTTTTTAGACACAGATTGAGATTTAGGCCTTAGTATTGAAGTTGGAGTTGGTTTAATATGCAAGTCTGTAGGCCTGAATACACCCTCAGAAGCCAGTGCCTGCACAGTGGCTCCAGACCAATCCAGGGTAGAGACATCCGCGGGTTCCATATGTGAAGCATCTCATGGCATACCAGACTCCAAATGGGTCAAAGTAGAGGCCTGCGAATCAGAAGCAGCGGGTATCAGGGGCTGCAAAAGCGCCTCACTGAGTACCGGCAAACTGGCGACTGGCTTAGGAGAAGCGTCTTCGGCAGTTTTGGACCTCAACGGCCTGTATCTTTTTCTTTGCGTTTTTTCGGTATTCCGGTAGTCGGATGGCTAATCGATGTAATTTCCGGATAATTAAACTGAGAACCGAAATATTTAGAAGCAAAAATGTACCGACGACGGACAGTGCGCTGATTAAATAAAGAACAAAACCGACAGCAAGGTGCATCGTGGTCAGGGCGTAGGCAAGGAATACAGTACAAATTAAAATCCTTATGAGGTATTTGCTTCCCACAAGTAATACAATTATTAACTTTTACTGACATCTGTAAGGAGCAAGAAAAAGTTTCCCCAATGGGGTACTTGGCTTTTAGCTGAACACTCCGGTTCTGAAACTCGAAAATTTTAGGAGTCGGCCGTTCGGCACTTGCGAACTGCTTCTGCTTTGGGCACTGCGCGGCAAGAAAGACTGATGTAATGGTGTCGGCTGCATGTTTTATACCCCTGACAACCTGAACAACCTGACGTCATGGAAGAAGGGACAGCAACCGACGCAGTACCCAAGACTTTGTGAATCAGGCCAACTGAGGGCAACCTGCCAGCAGATTACCCAAATGTAATGACTGCAACAGTGAAACACGAAGAATACCTACTACCTACTAGCCTCTTTATGTAAAAAGAAGTGTTTGCTAGAGTGTAAAAATACACTACTTTATCCAACAGCTACCTAGACAATGAATTCAGATAGAGTCAATCAGCAGGACAGACAATGAGAGGCAAAATACACTTTTTCAATATAAGCATACGAAAAGGCAAATAAATAACTCAAGATATCAACAGCAGTATAGAAAGGGAGGATCTTATTAATTTCAGTAGGGGTGGGCAGCTTAAAATCACCAAGTTTAAAAAGCAGATAAACAAATGTGAGGAAAAAATGGCAGGGAATCACTAGTAGTTTTAGTTTATGTAGGCTTGAAATCTTTTCAGAAGACGACAAAGGCCCTTACTGTGTATTTAACTATCACTCAAGAGACAATTTAGCCGATAAAAAAACATGCGAAATGTGCAGCCTAAATAATTTAAGTGTCTACCTCTCAGACAGAACAAAAAAAAGGCCATGCAAATTTCTTAAAACAGAAAACAAAATGGAGCAGGTACAGCAGAAAGCAGCTCTATCAGTCACAGACAAAAAAAAAATACAGGTTTATTTTCCTGTCTCAGCAGGGAATCACCAGTACTGCTTTAGTTTATGTAGGCTTGAAATCTTTTCAGCAAAAGACAAAGGCCCAGAAATACATTGTGTATTTAACTATCATTCAACAGACAATTTAACCAATGAAAACATTTGCTTAAGCTACCACGATAAAGACCTTTCTGTCGATCTCTTCAACATTTGTACATCTTTTTGTTTCTCAACCTAGTGTGCACAGTGTTGAGTCAACAAAAATGCAACCAGTTCTCCTTCAAATATTAAATAAACGTGTGTGTGTATATACTCATACATTTTTGCCAAGTACAAACATTTTAGACTAAGGTGGATTGAATGAACTATAAGATTCTACTACTCTACATTCACTGACTACATAATGACCAATCCCCTGTGCCTAAATGCATGCACTAACAAGAGGATGAAAGGGAAACATGTTGGCTAAGCTAAATGTCTCTCCTCACTTAGTCAAAATATGAAAGTATGGAGCAAAGCCTTGCTAGTAAAACAGATTTCTTTCTGTCCAGTTTGTGGTGTTTAACAATTACTTGTAAAATGTTTTTTGTGCTTACTTGCTGAGAGTGCTAAACCATGTACACATCTTTTGAACTTCATGAAGTCTAGTTTTACTTCTACAGCAGCTTGGCAGCAACTCTGATGTAAGAAATGAAACATGAAAGCAAAATGCACACCAATATTGGGGGAAGGGGCTCAGTATATCGGGGGAAGGGGCTCAGCTGTTAAAGTTACATAGAGGATTTGTGGCGTTTTCTGATGTGGTAAAACAGAGAAAATGCCAAATGAACTTCGTTTTTTACAGACATGTTTAACTGTCTGACTCATGATGCACATAAAAAATAAACAAATGAACATATTATCATCACAGAGGATGATGTCCCAATATGAGCACAAGTGACTAACTTCAACAACTGGCTAGGTTTCTGGAATCCTTCTAATGGGATACATTATTTGTCAACTTGGAAGGACATGGTTAACAGATCACATTTCTTTGCCAAGAAGGTTCTGCACTTCTACCTTGTAAGCTTTCTAATAGTAGCTAAAACCTCATCCACCCCCATAGTGCCCTTTTTTTAAGCAAAGCCAAATTGACAAACCTACCGACATAGCAAAAGCAAGTCAACTGAACCTGTAGGTGCTGCTGTTCAATGCCAGGAGACTAAAAAAAAAAAAAATTTATATATATATATATATATATATATATATATATATATATATATATATATATATATATATACATATATACATGATACACATGCTGGAGGACAGATTCAGATGGCTGGAACTCCCTTCTCTGAAGAAAATCAGTCCAGGTTAGGCGTCCTCTTCAAGATCTTCCTGATCAAGAGGAATCTTGAGGTTTTGGAATGAAAATGAGTTTACCCGGTTCACTTCTGTGTCACTGTGTTCTGTGTCACTGTTAAATGGGGCACGAAAAAGGGCATAGCAAAATAAATTTAAAATGGGTGGCGGTGCGAAACGAAACACATTCTGGCTAGGCTTATAAAATGCCTAGTATGATGAACCTAACTATGAACCTATACACACACACACATATACACACACACACACACATATATATATATATATATATATATATATATATATATATATATATATATATATATATATATATATATATATATATATATATATATATACACACACGCACAACACACACACACTCTCCCTCCTAGCCCTACTCACACTCAGGAATACAGACATCTGTGCAGTTACCGAGACAGGTTTAAACAGCAGAGAAGACCCTGGCAGTGCAAGCTTTCAGTGCCTTCCACACTTTTAGACTAGCAGCTGCACAGAAAAGGGCTAAACGAGGTGGTGTCCCAGTATACATCAATAACAAGCAGACCTCTAGAGTAGTCAAACTAGATAACATGCCGAAATTCCTCCATATGCAGATAACCATAAACAAAACCCCGTACCATAACCTAGCCGGCTACATGTCACTCTCCATGTTTCAAGATGCTCACACTGCATGCTTGGACCTACTGGAGATACTTAAATCCAACCTAACACCCTACTCATGGGAGATTTCAATTACCCCTCTATAGACTGTGAATCCTACTCTGCCTCAAAACTACAGGCACAGAGATTCCTGAAATTCGTAAATATAAACACCTTGACCAAACAGAGAATATACTTACTAGAGGCTTCAACATACTGGACCTTGCATTGACAAATATGGGTGAAAACTGCACCCATTCCCAATGTCTCGTCCTCCCTGGTAAGTTCCAACCATAAACCTGTCTCCTTAAAAAATCAAAATCAACTCTGAAATCCCAATAAAACCAGTAACAGCTAGGAACTATTCCAAGGCAAATCAACTTTTAGTAAGTGATGGATTGTCAAAATTCAATGTCCCTTCAACCCCAGAGAACACAGCAGCCTATGCGAACTTGCTCAGAAAAACTCTGTACAAGTGTCAATGGCTGCATAGAAACTGATGCACCCAACAGAAGTAAGCTTAGAACTAGCCCCAGAAACAAACCACCCTGGTGGTATCCAAAATTAAACATAACAAAAGAAAAAAAATTGCTAAAAATCAGTAAGTTTAATTCTGATAAAAACAGAAACAAAATGGGCAACTAAGTTGGCTAATTAGATTGAACAAAGCCAACTTAAGTCTCCCAGGTGAAAGATTACCACAAGGCCTTCTACAGCTATGTCAGAAACCTCAAAGGCAGCACACAGCAATGTGCTCAATAGGTGCTTAATGGTGCCACATTCACTGCATGATGATACAAACAAACCTGTTAGCAGACAAA